>NC_000072.6:31585311-31805311 GCF_000001635.26 Mus musculus | reverse complement strand
TGTGTGTGTGTGTGTGTGTGTGTGTGTGTGTGTGTAATTGAAATATCTAATAGATTGACCCAACCTCTGTTGCCAAAACATTAATCGTTAAACAGTGTGTGCATTGGAGTACACCTATGTCCACCTTATTTATCTCTCCCTGATTGTATTTCCTTCTGCCTGACAGTGACCCCTGAACAATCTAAGGTCATTGAGTATTCCTTTCTTCTCATATCTTCATTCTTTTATCACTAACTTGGTGATAGTTTATAACTCAGTGAAGAAGCTGATAACTAGCCCCCACAGCCAATCTTCCTGTTTTACCTAGTCATGAGTCATTACACATGTGCCTGGGTAATTCCTACATTTCCACTTTTCTTGCGTTGTGTTGGCTTTAAGTGAAGGTACTTAGTTCAACCATTCCTTCCCAGCACCCTTTTATCAAATAGAAGGTGTTGTTAAGTTGTTGGAATTAATTTTTCTAGTGATCAAATATAAAGGACATACAAGTTTATTTTATTTAAATTTTATTTATAAGCCAAATGCCTAGATGGGCAGAACTAAGGCTATTCTAACATTCCCCAGCTATAAAGTGCCTCGTTACTTGCTGTTTCTCCTGGCCACACAGTTCTGTTTCTGGTCCATTGTGTCTTCCTCCTCTCTCCCCCTCCCCCTCCCTCTCCCTCTCCCCCTCCTGTGGGAAGCCGCCCCCACATTCGCCGTCACAAGATGGCGCTGACATCCTGTGTTCTAAGTTGGTAAACAAATAATCTGCGCATGAGCCAAGGGTATTTACGACCACTTGTACTCTGTTTTTCCCGTGAACGTCAGCTCGGCCATGGGCTGCAGCCAATCAGGGAGTGATGCGCCCTAGGCAATGGTTGTTCTCTTTAAAATAGAAGGGGTTTCGTTTCTCTCTCTCTCTTGCTTCTCTCTCTTGCTTCTCGCTCTCTTGCTTCTTACACTCTGGCCCCAAAAAGATGTAAGCAATAAAGCTTTGCCGTAGAAGATTCTGGTTGTTGTGTTCTTCCTGGCCGGTCGTGAGAACGCGTCGAATAACAATTGGTGCCGAATTCCGGGACGAGAAAAAACTCCGGACTGGCGCAGGAGGGATACTTCATTTCAGAAGCAGAACTACGGATCACGTTTATAAAGGTTCCCGTAACACAGACTGTTGAGAAGGATTCAACTGCCGAATTCAGAACTCATCAGCTGGGGAACGACGGTGATAAAGGTTCCCGTAAAGCAGACTGTTAAGAAGGATTCAACTGTATGAATTCAGAACTTTTCAGCTGGGGAACGAGGTAAGTCTGATCTTGAACTTTCTAAGGAAATTCAAGACAGTCTATCAGAAGTAAAGTGGAAAATGGCTTTACAAGTTATGTTTGGCCTTAAATTTTTTCTAGTGTTAGAAGCCCTTCTGTTCCTTTTCACATGTTATATAGTGCTTAAGGCAGGGCTAAAAATTCTAGAGGAAATTCAGGACAGTCTATCAGAAGTAAAGCGGAGAGAGAGAGTAGGAACAAGGAGAAACGGTAAGTATACAGGCCTTTCCAAGGGTCTTGAACCCGAGGAAAAGTTAAGGTCAGGTAGGAATACCTGGGGAGAGATTAGAAGGAAGAAAAAGAAAAAAGAAAAGAAAAAAGATCAATTAGCGGAGGTCTCTAGGAGAAGGAGCCTGTGCTCTGAAGAAACAGACTGGGAGAAAAAAGCAGTTCATTATGAGAAAAAAGAGTACCAACCAAGTAAAGTGCTAACTAGTCATTTAAGGAAAAAGCCAAAAGCGGCTGGCGAAGGCCAGTTTGCTAATTGGCCTCAGGGCAATCGGCTACCAGGTGCACTCCCGCCCTATGCGGAGTCCCCGCCCTGCGTAGTGCGTCAGCCCGTAGTGCGTCAGCAATGCGCAGAGAGGTGCGCAGAGAGGCAGTGCGCAGAGAGGCAGTGCGCAGACTCATTCATTCCCCGAGAGGAACAAAAGAAAATACAACAGGCATTTCCAGTCTTTGAAGGAGCCGAGGGTGGGCGTGTCCACGCTCCGGTAGAATACGTACAGATTAAGGAAATTGCCGAGTCGGTTCGTAAATACGGAACCAATGCTAATTTTACCTTGGCGCAGTTAGACAGGCTCGCTGGTATGGCACTAACGCCTGCCGACTGGCAAATGATTGCAAAAGCCGCTCTCCCTAGTATGGCCAAATATGTGGAATGGCGAGCTCTGTGGCAGGAGGCGGCACAGGCGCAGGCCCGAGCAAACGCTGCTGCTTTAACTCCAGAGCAGAGAGATTGGACTTTTGACTTGTTAACGGGTCAGAGAGCTTATTCTGCTAAACCTGATAAGAGGTATCAATGGAAGGTCTTACCACAGGGAATGTCCAATAGTCCTACTATGTGTCAACTTTATGTACAAGAAGCTCTTTTGCCAGTGAGGGAACAGTTCCCCTCTTTAATTTTGCTCCTTTACATGGATGACATCCTCCTGTGCCATAAAGACCTTACCATGCTACAAAAGGCATATCCTTTTCTACTTAAAACTTTAAGTCAGTGGGGTTTACAGATAGCCACAGAAAAGGTCCAAATTTCTGATACAGGACAATTCTTGGGCTCTGTGGTGTCCCCAGATAAGATTGTGCCCCAAAAGGTAGAGATAAGAAGAGATCACCTCCATACCTTAAATGATTTTCAAAAGCTGTTGGGAGATATTAATTGGCTCAGACCCTTTTTAAAGATTCCTTCTGCTGAGTTAAGGCCTTTGTTTAGTATTTTAGAAGGAGATCCTCATATCTCCTCCCCTAGGACTCTTACTCTAGCTGCTAACCAGGCCTTACAAAAGGTAGAAAAGGCCTTACAGAATGCACAATTACAACGTATTGAGGATTCGCAGCCTTTCAGTTTGTGTGTCTTTAAGACAGCACAATTGCCAACTGCAGTTTTGTGGCAGAATGGGCCATTGTTGTGGATCCATCCAAACGTATCCCCAGCTAAAATAATAGATTGGTATCCTGATGCAATTGCACAGCTTGCCCTTAAAGGCCTAAAAGCAGCAATCACCCACTTTGGGCAAAGTCCATATCTTTTAATTGTACCTTATACCGCTGCACAGGTTCAAACCTTGGCAGCCGCATCTAATGATTGGGCAGTTTTAGTTACCTCCTTTTCAGGAAAAATAGATAACCATTATCCAAAACATCCAATCTTACAGTTTGCCCAAAATCAATCTGTTGTGTTTCCACAAATAACAGTAAGAAACCCACTTAAAAATGGGATTGTGGTATATACTGATGGATCAAAAACTGGCATAGGTGCCTATGTGGCTAATGGTAAAGTGGTATCCAAACAATATAATGAAAATTCACCTCAAGTGGTAGAATGTTTAGTGGTCTTAGAAGTTTTAAAAACCTTTTTAGAACCCCTTAATATTGTGTCAGATTCCTGTTATGTGGTAAATGCAGTAAATCTTTTAGAAGTGGCTGGAGTGATTAAGCCTTCCAGTAGAGTTGCCAATATTTTTCAGCAGATACAATTAGTTTTGTTATCTAGAAGATCTCCTGTTTATATTACTCATGTTAGAGCCCATTCAGGCCTACCTGGCCCCATGGCTCTGGGAAATGATTTGGCAGATAAGGCCACTAAAGTGGTGGCTGCTGCCCTATCATCCCCGGTAGAGGCTGCAAGAAATTTTCATAACAATTTTCATGTGACGGCTGAAACATTACGCAGTCGTTTCTCCTTGACAAGAAAAGAAGCCCGTGACATTGTTACTCAATGTCAAAGCTGCTGTGAGTTCTTGCCAGTTCCTCATGTGGGAATTAACCCACGCGGTATTCGACCTCTACAGGTCTGGCAAATGGATGTTACACATGTTTCTTCCTTTGGAAAACTTCAATATCTCCATGTGTCTATTGACACATGTTCTGGCATCATGTTTGCCTCTCCGTTAACCGGAGAAAAAGCCTCACATGTGATTCAACATTGTCTTGAGGTATGGAGTGCTTGGGGGAAACCCAGACTCCTTAAGACTGATAATGGACCAGCTTATACATCCCAAAAATTTCAGCAGTTCTGCCGTCAGATGGACGTAACCCACCTGACTGGACTTCCATACAACCCTCAAGGACAGGGTATTGTTGAGCGTGCGCATCGCACCCTCAAAGCCTATCTTATAAAACAGAAGAGGGGAACTTTTGAGGAGACTGTACCCCGAGCACCAAGAGTGTCGGTGTCTTTGGCACTCTTTACACTCAATTTTTTAAATATTGATGCTCATGGCCATACTGCGGCTGAACGTCATTGTTCAGAGCCAGATAGGCCCAATGAGATGGTTAAATGGAAAAATGTCCTTGATAATAAATGGTATGGCCCGGATCCTATCTTGATAAGATCCAGGGGAGCTATCTGTGTTTTCCCACAGAATGAAGACAACCCATTTTGGGTACCAGAAAGACTCACCCGAAAAATCCAGACTGACCAAGGGAATACTAATGTCCCTCGTCTTGGTGATGTCCAGGGCGTCAATAATAAAGAGAGAGCAGCGTTGGGGGATAATGTCGACATTTCCACTCCCAATGACGGTGATGTATAATGCTCAAGTATTCTCCTGCTTTTTTACCACTAACTAGGAACTGGGTTTGGCCTTAATTCAGACAGCCTTGGCTCTGTCTGGACAGGTCCAGATGACTGACACCATTAACACTTTGTCAGCCTCAGTGACTACAGTCATAGATGAACAGGCCTCAGCTAATGTCAAGATACAGAGAGGTCTCATGCTGGTTAATCAACTCATAGATCTTGTCCAGAAACAACTAGATGTATTATGACAAATAACTCAGCAGGGATGTGAACAAAAGTTTCCGGGATTGTGTGTTATTTCCATTCAGTATGTTAAATTTACTAGGACAGCTAATTTGTCAAAAAGTCTTTTTCAGTATATGTTACAGAATTGGATGGCTGAATTTGAATAGATCCTTCGAGAATTGAGACTTCAGGTCAACTCCACGCGCTTGGACCTGTCGCTGACCAAAAGATTACCCAATTGGATCTCCTCAGCATTTTCTTTCTTTAAAAAATTGGGTGGGATTAATATTATTTGGAGATACACTTTGCTGTGGATTAGTGTTGCTTCTTTGATTGGTCTGTAAGCTTAAGGCCCAAACTAAGAGAGACAAGGTGGTTATTGCCCAGGCGCTTGCAGGACTAGAACATGGAGCTTCCCCTGATATATCTATGCTTAGGCAATAGGTCGCTGGCCACTCAGCTCTTATATCTCACGAGGCTAGTCTCATTGCACGAGATAGAGTGAGTGTGCTTCAGCAGCCCGAGAGAGTTGCAAGGCTAAGCACTGCAATGGAAAGGCTCTGCGGCATATATGAGCCTATTCTAGGGAGACATGTCATCTTTCATGAAGGTTCAGTGTCCTAGTTCCCTTCCCCCAGGCAAAACGACACGGGAGCAGGTCAGGGTTGCTCTGGGTAAAAGCCTGTGAGCCTAAGAGCTAATCCTGTACATGGCTCCTTTACCTACACACTGGGGATTTGACCTCTATCTCCACTCTCATTAATATGGGTGGCCTATTTGCTCTTATTAAAAGAAAAAGGGGGAACTGTGGGAAGCCGCCCCCACATTCGCCGTCACAAGATGGCGCTGACATCCTGTGTTCTAAGTTGGTAAACAAATAATCTGCGCATGAGCCAAGGGTATTTACGACCACTTGTACTCTGTTTTTCCCGTGAACGTCAGCTCGGCCATGGGCTGCAGCCAATCAGGGAGTGATGCGCCCTAGGCAATGGTTGTTCTCTTTAAAATAGAAGGGGTTTCGTTTCTCTCTCTCTCTTGCTTCTCTCTCTTGCTTCTCGCTCTCTTGCTTCTTACACTCTGGCCCCAAAAAGATGTAAGCAATAAAGCTTTGCCGTAGAAGATTCTGGTTGTTGTGTTCTTCCTGGCCGGTCGTGAGAACGCGTCGAATAACACCCTCCCCCTCCCCCTCCCTCTCCCCCTCCCCCTCTCTCTGTAATATTTGCATAACAATACATGTATATATCCCAGGGGTTAAGCAAACATTTTATGTAGTAACTATGTAGGCTTTAAAGGGCATACTATCTCTGTTCAGCATTGTAGCTCTGCTCCTTTAGCACAAGTGCAGCCATAGATAATACGCAATCAAATGAGTGTGGCTATATTTTTTAAATTGTATTTACAAAAATAGACACTTGGTGTTGACCTATAGACTGTAGTTTGTCATCCTTCAAAGGGGCTGTCATTTACCTGTTTTGTATATAAATGACACCTCACTCCAAGACTTCTCCAGAGTTTGTTATCTTTTCTCAGCTTTCTGTTTTTGAGGCATCTGTGTTCGCCATGTGGATCTAGCTCCATTACCTGTATCATCAGAAGCATCAGCTTGAAATGAATGTTTCTCAGTTGATTTGTTCACACTCCTGCTGATGGTCAGGTTGATGGTTCGGGCTGAAGAATCATGTTGATGGTCTTCCATATTGCTCCTCATTATTTGCTGTCACGATGTGACAGGAAAGTGCTTCCTGGCCCGTGCCAGGGATTTCTCTAGAATTCACACCTGTGCGTGAAATTACTATATCCATATGATGCACATTTTCAGCTTTATTGGCCGTTTCCAAAGTTTCTGGGGTGGCACCGTGGAACCATCCATCAGTTCTCCAATAGTCTATCTTTCTGTTTTACCTAGCAGGGAGACTTTTACTGAGCACACAGAAGTCTCAGTAGTTCTGGCATTTCCTAGCTCTTTTGAAGGCAAGTCTGGCCCCTGCTCCACATCCTTCCTTACAATTGCTATCATCAGACTTGGAAATGCTGTCAATCTAACAGGTTAGAGATAAACTCCCTGTGATTTCACGTTACACTTGTCTATTCACACAGAGGCAGAATGCTGCGGAAGAATAAATGCAGTCTTCTGTATTTTGACTTTCATTTTGTAAAAGTCCCTGATAATATTCCTCACTTCTCCTTGTCAATTATTTGTATTATTCATGTTGGCTCATGAAAGGCTTTATCAAATTCTGAATACTAATTATTTATCTTTTATAGCTGTAAAAAAAAAACTTTTCCAAGTCTGTAAGTTTAACCTCTTTCCCTTGTGTTTTGATAACTGAATATTTGTAATTTTTTTAATCGAGTCAAATGAATAAAAACTCTCATTTTTTTGCTCCTGCTTTTGGCATCTTATTTTAAAAACATTTCCTACTTTGAAGGTCATGAAGACATTCTCTTATATTTTCTTCCAATATGCTGAAGTTTTTTTTCTTTCATCTTTTCATCTTTAAACACCCTAGGACCTGTTTTAGTGCAGATCTGAGCTAGAGAGAGAACACTGTTTTTCACTCCAGATTGCCACATAGGCCAGTGTCACTTTGTAATTACCTCTGTGTTCCAAAAGATGTGCAATGCACCCTGTACCACTGCAAATTGCTACGTACATGCTGCTTTGCTGTTTTATTCCTGGAATCTCTTTTCTGTTCCTTTGATCTTTTTCCTCTTCGGTGCCAATACCAAACAGTGCTAATCATTATAGCTTTATAATAGTCTTGAGTTCTGATTTCTAAAAAGATGCATTCCCTCCGTTCTTGTTATTTCTCCCTCAATCAGTACATTCCTGTGCTCTCTCGAATGAAACTGAGATTCAGCTCATCAGGTTGTATGAAGGTAACTTGTTGGGATTTTCCTTGAACTGCATTCAACTTAAGAATTCCCCGAGAGATACAGGATATCTTTGCAGTGCTGTCTTCACCATTGTCATTTACATTCTTCCATAGCACTCTGGCCATTTGAACAGCTGCAATCAAAAAGTGTTGATTCGTGGCTCAATGTCAATGAGAATAAAAATTTCTGCTGGTTGAATACAGGAGTATGTCCTTGGCTTTATCCTTTCAAAAATATTTGCCAATCAATTATTCAGATGACACCAATCTGGAGAGCAATTGTCAGAAATGATATAATGAAAATTCAGAATGATCCCAACAGTCCATGTGCACGATCAAAGCCAAGGCAAAATTTAACAAGTAGATAGGCTGAGCCCAACAGCAGTCTCTGAAAAACATACAAATGCAGAATGGTTGCAGAGGGAATATTGGTTTGATATCAAACTATGTGAAAGGAATTTTTGTAGCACAAGGACAGAATCCAGGTGGTCACCTATCCTGCACAGAATATGAAGCAGTAATATGAATGTGACCATCTAAGGCACCAATGAGAACTTTCTGATGTGCATTATTCAGTTCATGTGAATTCCAAGTTACCCATAACTCACATCTACAGCACATCTTTAGGTGTGTTGTCTGATGCTACTCATGGGGAGACGTGAACAAATACCTACTCACCACATATAGAGAATTTACAACAGAGCAGGGTAATGATGCCGTCTAAGTCCGACTTGGTGAAGTAGTAAATTTATTAGGGTTACTTAAAGGAGTATGGACAACTCAGTCAGCTGCATAACCAAAGGTCCACTAAGCTGGGTGACAACTCACAGGTAGAGCTTGTAGACAGCAAGACACAAAAGTCAAGCTTCTATTAACTTGGCAAGTAAAGGGCCTTAAGAATGTGCTAAGTTTCAGGGACTTTCTGAAGTGTGTAAGTTGTTTACTTTCTGATGCTTGAGGAAACTTCCTTTAAATTTTCTGAGTTTCAACCAGCTTTCTGCTAGTATAGAATGCTGAAATTGGAAATTATTATCTGGTGGAACGCCACAGCAATATATCTCAGAGGACTCAAGGCAATAAACAAGAGAGATGAAATGCTGCCCATCCATGATCTGGGTCAAGAGATACCTACATTGTTGCTGCTCTAACATCAAAGCCACAAAGAAAAACGCATACTATCCTGCCTACATGGGCGAAATTCTGGCTCACCCTGAAGACATCCCCAGCAAGGGATGGGTCAGGCACACTGGAGGTAGTAACTATCTACTGGAATTTTGCTGGCAGATTATAGCAACCATCTCCCACAAGTACTGTAGGAACCTGGCATCAGGTGTTGCTCTGTGTGGTGAGTAGTCACCACTGTGAAATTATCCTCATCTTCTGTCTGGTCAGCAAGAGATTCTCCCATCATTGATCTGAGGAAGAAACAAGAAAAAGCAGCTTAAGACAGAACCTCAGGAGACATCTACCTTGAATTTTTTTTTTTTTTTTGAGACATGGCCTCTCTTCGGCCTGAGGCTTGCTAATTAGGCTGTCTGCTCAACAAGTCCCTGGGGACCTTCCTGTCTCTGCCTCTACAGCACTGAAATTGCAAGCCAGGCACATGGCTTTCACTGATTTCCTACCTTATTTTTAGCTAAACTGTCAGGCTAGTGAGTCCCAAGAATACTCCCATTTCTAACTTCCAGCAATGGGAGTTACAGGCATGGGCTGCTGTCCCTGGACATTTAAAAAAATTTTTTTCATTCTTTGACAATCTCATAAATGTATGTAATTAATTTTGTCATATTCACCCCATTACCCTCTCTTATCTGTCCTCATTCCCTCTGAGCCTCTCCTTCCTCCTGACAAGTCTACCTCCTATTTTCATGTCTCTCTCATTTTTAAAATATTTTTATTGATTATTTGAGAATTTTACACCATGAACCTCGAGCACACTCTTTCCAGTTCTCTCAGAACCCACCCTTACCTTTGACCTACTCCCATCCCCCCACCCCAAGAAAAAGAAGAACAAAATGTCCAATTTGTGTTGCCCAAATACTACTAGAGCATGGTCAAACTCCCAGTGGCCAGCCCCTTAAAAAAACTGAGCCATTCTCCACCACCCCCCCCAGAAGCCATCAATCATGTAGAGCAGTACCAAAGAGTTCTCTTTAATGGCTTTCTGTCTAGGCTGTTACTTTTGGGGTGGGGTGGGGAGGTGAGGGTAGGAGTTGTCACAGAAGCCTCTATGCCCCTCCTTCCATTCTGTCTTTGGCAATGTTCATGACACCTTTGAGGAGGTGGCATAGATGTCTAATTTAGGCTGCTGGAATGCTTTGTTTTAAGTGGCTCTTGGGGATCAAACTCATATCTTCTTGCTTGTGTGATAAGCCTTTACCAACTAAGCAATTGCCCTATCCTCTTGGTGATTTGGGTATTATCAAGCTTTTAATTTTTTGATAATTTGGTAGTGCTGTTGATGTGGTAGCTTGAATAGGAATGACCCCAATAGACTCAAGGGATTGTGTGTGTGTCTATAGGGAGTGGCACTATTAGGAGGTGTGACCTTGTTGGAGTATGGAGGCCTTGTTGGAGGAAGTGTGTCACTGTGAGGGTGGACTTTGAGGTCATACATACTCAAGAGCTGCACCTAGTGTGATACAGTCTCCTTCTGCTGTCTGTGGATCCAGATGCAGAACTCTCAGCATCATGTCTGCCTACACGCTGCCGTGTTCCCTGCCTTGAAGATAATGTAAGCCAGGCCCAATTAAATGTTTTCCTTTATAAGAGTTGCTGTGGTCATGGTGTCTTTTCACAGCAATAAAACCCTAAGACATCTAACATGCACCTCATTGTGGTCTGGGGTTTCATGTTCATTTTTATTTCATTGGCATTTTCTGGGTACTAATAAAAATATTTTTTCACATATTTATTGGCAGTAAAAATCCTGTCCCTCAGGTACTCCACAGGAAGACCAACAGAGTCAACTAACCTGGACCATTGCAGGGCTCCCAGAAACTGTACCACCAACCAAAGAGCAATCACAGTCTGGACCTAGGGCCCCCACCTTCACATGTAGCAGATGTGTGCCTTAGTATTCATGTGGTTCCCCCAACAACTGACTCTGTTGCCTGCCTCTGGTTCCTGTTCCCCTAACTGTGCTGCCTTGTCTGACCTCCATGGGCGATGATGTGCTTAGTCCTGCAGTGGTAACTTAATGTGCCCCTGAGGAGGTGGTCAGGGGAGAAAGGGAGGATAATGGGGAGAGGATCTGTATACGGGGGTAGTGGGAGAAGTGGGGGCACTGATATTGGGATGTAAAGTGAATAAATAAATTTTTTAAAATGTTAAATATGAAAAAAAGAATCCTGTCCTGTGAATTTCCACATCTTTCTCTTTTAGTAGATGGTAGAGATGTGTTTTATATTAGTTTATAGCTTTTTTCATGGGTCCAGGATATTTGCCTTTAGTCAGTTAAGTGTGGAGAAGTCTTCTGTGACTTCATTTTCCTCCTGGCTCTGTTCTGCTTCTATCTCCCCTCCTCACCTGACTGTTGTCCCCAAGTGCTTGCAATGGTTGCTGCCACTCACAAGGCATCGCCTTACCAAGGTCTAATGGAAATCAGTGGCTGGTTTTGCTCTCTAGCACAAAACCTGCCGCTCCGGTAAGTTCTACGGATGGTGCTTTGGTTTACCACACCGGAGTCAGGAGGAGAAGCTGGCTTTCTAACTAGGTGAGCTTTCACCTATTTTATTTTTGTCAAGACATTGAATTCCTTGCTTCATAATTAGCAATGGGGAGTTATCTAATAGGTTACAAGCAAAAAGAATCTCATACATCAAGACACATGGAATTTGCATCAAAAACAATCATGAGGGAAGCAACCATAGTTTATCCTTCCCCTGGCTTCTTTATGATATGCATTAACCTCAGTCAGTAGCCAGCCTCCCCTGTTGAGCCTGCTGTCTAAAGGCTGCCAGCAGCAGTCACTCCTCTGCTTCTGGGGCAAAACTCATGGCAAGAAGGACTCAGTGCTGGGGATTGTTAGCTCACTGTGATTATCTTAGCTCTTCATTCCTGCTTGGAGCCCATCTCTACCATCTATGCAGAAAGGCCCATGTCACAAAACTCAGACTGTCAACGACACTTCTGGCCACCCTGCTCTGTTGCCCACACTTCCTCGGCCTCCGTCCCAGATGCTTTCCCAGTCCTGCAGTCTCTCCCTCCTGGGGCCCCAAAAGCAAATGAGCCTGTGCATCACCACTTGGTGCAAATTGTTCGGGAATCCCCATCTGTCTAGACCATAGACTCTGATTAACAAAACTGCATACCTGACTCAGACGCATTCTGTCAGGATGCTAAGGACTTAGAGATAGGCCAGGGCACGTGGGACACTCCCTCTTCGTTGCTGCATTATGTGACAGGCTACTTTGTCATTTTCTGTGGCTCTTCACACATGCTAAGGATTTTATATCACATACACATTTTAAAATGGCCTCAGAATATTATCCAAGGCTTACAAGGGGAGGAAATCTGTAACCATGCTACAAAGTAGATGAACCTTGAGAACATACAGACTGAAAGGAGCCAGAAAGGCAGATGCTGCTGATTCCTCTTGCACGAGGTCCTTAGTATCTCCATAGAGACAGCCTGGAGTGATGGTTACCAGAGGCTGCGGAGGGAGAAGGGGAGAGTTGTTTAATGGGCACAGTTTCTGTTTTATGAGATGAAGAGGTTTTCCAGATTTGAGGACAGTTACACCGTAATAGGAATGTAGTTAATGCCACTGCACTGCTGGATGAAGAGAGGGTAAGATGGTAAATTTTATGTTATATATATTTTACCACATGTTTTTATAGTCCGTTTCTTTTGTAGATTCCAGGCAGTGCCTTGCGAGGCACAGATAAATGCTGCTTCAGGTCCTCAAGACATTTCACCCATCATTTAACCCTTAGGATTCCCACACTATTACTTGCTCTATCTTCACCATAAATGTGTGAGGTGTGTAATTTTAATATAACAAATGGGTAAGAAAACCAAGGCTCAGTAACATTGCAGACCCTGATCACAGCCGGTTGGAAATAAACTAGGAGAAAGTAGGTCTTCAACTGCAGGTGAAATGTGTGTCCATGGCTGTTACCTGCACGTGTTTATCAACTTGGAGATCCAAAATCAATCCTTCAGGCTCATATTCAGAGTTCCAGACATCTCTATAAGAACAATAGTGAGCCTCGGGAATAGTGGGTATGGGGTATACATGCCTCTGTGTGTCTGTGCGTGTGCGCGTGCGCGTAGCATACGTGTGTGTGTGTGTGTGTGTGTGTGTGTGTGTGTGTGTGTGAAAGAGAGAGCGAGACAGAGAGAGAAAGAGAGAGAGACAGAGACAGAAAGAGAAAAACAGAGAGACAGACAGACACAGAGAAAGACAGAGACAGAGAGAGACAGAGATTACTGTCTGAAGAAAAACCATACCACTTCCTGTTATGGAGAGGGGGAAGCCTATAAACTATCAAGCAACATTTAATAGTTTATGCCTTAAACTCTGTTGATAGGAATGTGAATTAGTATAGCCACTATGGAAAACAGCACAGACAATTCGCCAAAAAATGAAAAGTAGAATTGCCCATGATCTATCAATGTAATATCTGAGGTGTATATATTCAAAGGAAATGAAATTTGTACCTGATAGTGATGTCTGTTCATTGCAGGTACCATTCATAATAGATAGGATATGAAATCAATCCCAATGTCTATCAACAGATGAATAAAAAGCCAAACCACGGTACAGGAAATATGCACAATCCAGCCTTTAAAACAGAAGGAAATCCTGCCATTTGTGAAAACGTGGATAAAACTAGAAGACATTATGCTAAGTAAAATAAGCCAGACACAGAAAGACAAACCGTGCATCATCTCATTTATGTGTGAGATCTAAAATAGGCACGGGCGCACAGAAGCAGAGTTAAAGGATGGTGGGCAGAGGCTGGAGGGAAAGGGAAAGTGAGGAGATGTTTGTGGAAGAGCACAAACTCATTATACAGGATGGCTGTCTTCTGGAGACCCGATGCATAGGTGGTGATTCCAGTTCACATACCGCACTGTAACTTGAAATTAAAATTATCTAGGAAGGTAGATCTTAACTGTTCTATACACACACACTTGCATACTTGCATACACACTCACATATACACATGCGCATACACGCTCACATGCACTCACACATACTCACATGCACACACACTTACATGCACACATGGGCACACAAACATGCACACACACTCTGTCTCTGTCTCTGTCTCTCTCTCTCATACACACACACACAAATGGTATCCAAATATTATGACGTGTGTAGGGATTTTTTAGAATGTACAAAACTGTGTGTCTAAGTATTGTGTTGCATACTTTAAACATAGACATCGTTATTTTTATTTATCAGCTATATCTGAAGCTGGGGATGGGGTGGGGGCAAAGGAAGCACAGTAGTTTTCAAACACAGGCAGCCAAGTCAGAGGCAGAATTGGCCTTGGAACTGGTTGCCATAGGCAACACAATGCAACCTAGTCCCCAAGTCCTTGGCATGTGTGTGGCAAACCGTCCTTGGGCTTTGCAGCCTGAGGTGCATCTGAGCCAGGAGCACAGGCACACAGCAAGGGACAGCCTGTTCTCAAATAGCCCTGTTAACTCCCAGACAGGGTGCTGAGGGCAGAGCCCTTCTTGGAGAAAGAGGAGGGAAGATATGGGCCAGGACAGAATATTTGGGGGTAGGGTGGGCTTAAAACAATTCTGATGAAAAGTCAGACTGCTTCTTGTTGACATAAGATGATAATAGTCACGCTGTGGGGTCTCTGCCTGGGTCACCCCTTGTCCATCTATTCTCTATTTAAAGGTAAGCGGTGGTCAGTATGAGATTCTGATGTGTAATGGTTGCTGGTTCTCCTTTTAACAACATAGTTTTCTATAAAGAAGCAAGGCAAACCAACCTGCTCTTCTGACCCCTACTCTCAGACCCTTAGTCTGCCCTTCTTCATCTCTCAACACTAGAAAAGAATCAGAGAAAGGGGGTGTGAGTGTGTGTGTGTGTGTGTGTGTGTGTGTGTGAGAGAGAGAGAGAGAGAGAGAGAGAGAGAGAGAGACTACCCCAACATGTCACATGAAAATAACATAGTCCAGGCCTTCTGCTGAGCTATTCTGTGATGTTCATGAATGGGCAAGGCAAGGCTTCCCAATTTCATTATTATTATTATTATTATTATTATTATTATTATTATTTTTCTTTGTTTACATTTCAAATGTTATCCCCTTTCCTCATTTCCCTTCCCAAATCCCCCTATCCCATGCCCTCTCCCACTGCTCACCCACCCACCCATTCCCTCTTTCCTGTCCTGGCATTCCCTTATATTGCGGCATCGAGCCTTCACAGGGCCAAGGGCCTCTCCTCTCACTGATGTCCCACAAGGCCATCTTCTGCGGCTGGAGCCATGGGTCCCTCCATGTGTACTTTGGTTGGTGGTTTAGTCCCTGGGATCTCTGTGGCGTACTGGTTGGTTGATATTGTTGTTCCTCCTATGGGGTTGCAAACCCCTTCAGCTCCTTGGGTCCTTTCTCTAGCTCCTCCATTGGTGACCCTGTGCTCAGTCCAATGGTTGACTGAGAGCATCCACCTCTGTATTTGTCATGCACTGGCAAAGCCTCTCAGGAAACAGCTATATCAGGCTTCTGTCAGCAAGCACTTGTTGGCATCCACAATAGTGTCTGTGTTTGGTAACTGTATATTGGATGGATCCCCAGGTGGGGCAGTCTCTGGATGGCCTTTCCTTCAGTTTCTGCTCCACACTTTGTCTCTATATCTCCTCCCATGGGTATTTTGATCCCCCTTCTAACAAGAAACAAAGTATCCAAACTTTGGTCTTCCTTCTTCTTGAGTTTCATGTGGTTTGTGAATTGTATCTTGTGTATTCTGAGCTTCAGGGCTAATATCCACTTATAAGTGAGTGTATATCATGTGTGTTCTTTTGTGACAGTGTTACCTCACTCAGGATGATATTTTCTAGTTCCATCCACTTTCCAAAGATTTCATTAATTCATCATTTTTAATAGCTGAGTACTATTCCATTCTGTAAATGTACCACTTTTTCTGTATCCTTTCCTTTGTTGAAGGACATCTGTGTTCTTTTCATCTTCTACCTGTTATGAATAAGGCTGCTATGAACATAGTAGAGCATGTGTCCTTGTTATACGTTGGAGCATCTTTTGGGTATATGCTCAGGAGTGGTATACGTGTGTCCTCAGGTAGTACTATGTCCAATTTTCTGAGGAACAACCAGACAGATTTTCAGAGTGGCTGTACCAGCTTGCAATCCCACCAGCAATGGAGAATGTTCCTATTTCTCCACATCTTCTCCAAGCATCTGCTGTCACCTGAGTTTTTGATCTTAGCCATTCTGACTGGTGTGAGGTGGAATCTCAGGGTTGTTTTGATTTGCATTTCTCTAATGACTAAGGATGTTGAACATTTCTTTAGGTGCTTCTCAGCCATTCGGTATTCCTCGATTGAGAATTTTTTGTTTAGCTCTGTACCCCATCTTTTAATAGGGTTATTTAGTTCTCTGGAGTCTAACTTCTTGAGTTCATTATATATTAGATATTAGCCCTCTATCAGATGTAGGGTTTGTAAAGACCCAACAAAGAAAGAGAACTTCAGATCAATTTCCCTTATGAATATGGATGCAAAAATACTCAATAAAATCCGCGCAAACTGAATCCAAGAACACATCAAAACGATCATCCATCATGACCAAGTGGGCTTCATCCCAGGGATGCAGGGATGGTTTAATATATGGAAACCCATCAAAGTAATCCACTATATAAACAAACTCAAAGGAAAAAAACTGATCATTTCATTAGATGGTAAGAAAGCATTTGACAAAAATCCAACACCCCTTCACAATAAAAGTCTTGGAAAGATCAGGAATTCAAGGCCTATACCTAAACATAGCAAAAGTAACATACAGCAAACCGGTAACCAACATTAGACTAAATGGAGAGTAATTTGAAGCCATCCTACTAAAACCAGGGACTAGACAAGGCTGTCCACTCTCTCCCTACATGTTCAATATAGTACTCGAAGTCCTAGCCAGAGCAATTAGACAACAAAAGGAGATCAAGGGGATAAAAATTGGAAAGGAAGAAGTCAAAATATCACTATTTGCAGATGATATGATAGTATATTTAAGCTACCCAAAAAAATCCACCAGAGAACTACTAAACCTGATAAACAATTTCAGCAAAGTGTCTGGATATAAAATTAACTTAAACAAATCAGTGGCCTTCCTCTACTCAAAGGATCAACAGGCTGAGAAAGAAAGTAGGGAAACAACACCTTTCACAATAGTCACAAATAATATAAAATATCATGGTATGACTCTAACCAAGCAAATGAAAGATATGTATAACAAGAACTTCAAGTCTCTGAAGAAAGAAATCAAAGATCTTAGAAGGTGGAAAGATCTCCCATGCTCATGGAGTGGTAGGGCTAATATAGTAAAAATGGCCATCTTGCCTAAAGCAATCTACAGATTCGATGCAATCCCCATCAAAATTCCAACTCAATTCTTCATAGAGTTAGAAAGAGCAATTTCAAAATTCATATCTGGAATAACAAAAAACCCAGGATAGCAAACTATTATCAACAATAAAAGAACTTCTGGGGGAATCACCATCCCTGACCTCAAGTTGTACTACAGAGCAATAGTGATTAAAAACTGCATGGTATTGGTATAGTGACAGGCAAGTAGATCAATGAAATAGAATTGAAGACCCAGAAATGAGCCCACACACCTATGTTCACTTGGTCTTTGATAAAAAAAACTAAAAACCATCCAGTGGAAAAGAGACAGCATTTTCAACAAATGGTGCTGGTTCAACTGACAGTCAACATGTAGAAGAATGCAAATCAATCCATTCTTCTCTCCCTGTACAAAGCTCAAGTCCAAGTGGATCAAGGACCTCCACATAAAACCAGATACACTGAATCTAATAGAAAGGAAAGTGGGGAAGCGCCTCGAGCACATAGACACAAGGGAATATTTCCTGAACAGAACACCAATGGCTTATGCTCTAAGATCACGAATTGACAAATGGGACCTCATAAAATTACACAGCTTATGTAAGGCAAAGAACACTGTCAACAGGACAAAAAGGCAACCAACAAATTGGGAAAATATCTTTACCAACCCTACATCCGATAGAGGGCTTTCGAATATCTAACTCAACTATCTTCAGCCATACTCCAAAATATGGCTACTGTGTCTCCCTCAACAGCTCAACATGAATGTAGAGAATATGAGGCAACAAGCAAATATTGTACTATCCTTGCTAACTCCTTCCCTGAGGTCTCACTCAGTTTGGGGGACAAGACTGACACATGGGGAGTAGATTTTCCTAGTAACCACGTAAGTCAGAAGCATTTCACACCTCTGATAAAATTGAAGAGAAAGGGAAGAGGGAACCCCCCTTCCCCCCCCCCCTCCGCTCTATCCTCCCAGGGCCTCATGAGAGCAAAAGTCTCTGCAAACACTGTTGGAAAGGGTACGTGAGGTTATCAGCCCTTACGTCCCAAGCATCATGTCCCCTGTATCCCACCACACTCTCTCCAGGATGCATGTGTCATAGTCCCAGGAGGCTTGTCTATTGGACTGGGGCATGGTTGGGGCAGAGAGGCAAGAGAAGTCAAAATTAATGAGTTCTACAGATGTGCTGGAATGTTCTGTTTATAAAAAATGCACACAGTTATAGGATATCGTCCTCAAATGCCAGCTCCTATTGCTGCGGCAGTGAGGGCCTGTTCCCCACAGCTTCGTGGTGCTCAGGGAACAATAGCATACACTGCCTTTGAAGGCAGTTAGAGCATGCCTCAGGGGTACTGGGAGAGGGTGGCTCTGACAAGGGCCAGAAGAAGTCTATGGCAGGCATGCCTGGGGCTGTAACTTATGGGGGGGCGTTCATTGCATTTTATGAAGGGGACTGCAACTGAGCTCTCGAAGTGGCATTTGAACTGCTGTTACTTCCTCCAGAGTCCTAATGCTTTATCATAAAGAGCCACCCTGGGCCACGCCACACTGCCTACTGTGTTTCAGAAAAGTCTGCTGCTAGGTCTACAGGGGCTCATTGTGATTCAGGTCAGCCAGACAGGTCATTTGTGTCCATCTGTCAGATAGGATTCTTCAGCAGGCCCAAGTGACAGAGTCTTGTCTCTTCCTAGAATAGGATGCAGCAAAACTCATCCCTCTTTGGAACAGAAGGGAGGTCCTCAAGTAACTTGGCCACCCTTCCTCCTGCTGCCTCAGTTCCCTGCTTGATGGTAACCATCTCTCCTAGAGAAGCAGCTTCTATCCATCCCAGGAGTGACTCCATTGCCCTTCCTTCCCTGTCATGACGGCCAGAAGCACTCACAAAGGCCTCTGTCAGGGCCAAGCTGCTTTCTGGCACTTTTCCTGTCCTGTGTTTACTATGTAATCCTCACCCAGACTTAACGAGTTTTCTTAAGGCAGAGGCCAATGTGCATCCCAGGAATATTTATATTTCACACGTAATTTTATCATGTATCTATAATCAAGGGGACCATGAGATCAAGAGCTATGATGTTTCAGGGATTTTGCTAGGCAGGAAGGCTGGTCCATGGGAAGAGAACTGGATAAGAATAACAGGTAGAGATTCCTCTTGAGACCCCATGTATGCATGCTATGAACAAAGCTGGTTGTGTTCACCATTTTCTCGGTGCTGTGACAGTAAACTGGTCCTGTGGATTGGAAAGGCCCTTTGGGGAATAGTCTAGGTGCTGTGTCAACCAGCCCTTCAAGACTGGTTCTTAAATGAATGGAGATATTGCAGAATCCCTTCCACTGGGTTTGTTCAAATGTACCCTGCCTATCCTCTGTACATTTCAGAAGTTTGGAGTAGCACCGACCCAAGCATACTACTAGACATTGCAGGTGGCCTTGCTACAGGCAGCCCAGGGACCTCACTTTGGGAGGCACAGCTTGGCTGCTGGGGAGGAGTTGTTTTGTTCTTCAAGCTGTGGTTCCTGCACATCTGCATTATCAGTGCAGAACCTTTTTGCTCTCTTTAATCCAGGTGTTTGATTTGATAGCATCTCCCTGGTGATTCCTTCACAATGAAAGTTTGGGGGGTGGGGAGTAGAGCTGTTCTTAAAGTGGCATGAATTAGAGGGCTGCTGAGACATATGTACCAGACCCTCCCTCCAGCTGTAAGTTCAAGGTCATGGATGGGGCAGGAAGTTGGTTGATGATAAATTCCTAGGGGCTGTTGGTACTGGTACCCAGGGGCCCACATTGAGAGTCACCATTACTAATTTAGAGGGTTTTCTCAGTCCTGCTGTGCACTGTTACCATCCAAGAATTGTTTTACATGCATTTATTGTGTGTGTGCCACAACTCCCATGTAAAGGTCAGAGGACACATTGCAGAAGTCAGTCCACTCTCCTTCCACCCTGGGAATCCCAGGGATCAAACTCAGGCTGTCAGGCTTGCCCAAAAGCCTCTGAGTCATCTCACCAGCCTTGTCCAGGAATTTTATTTAAATTACTAATGCGTGACTTCCCTCTTCAAGCTCTGGTCTGGGCCAATCCTGGATGCACATCTTGAGGTCTAGAGGACCCCTAAGTGAGTTTAATGTACAGGTTAATCTTGCGCGCGCTCGACTGGCCAGGAAGAACGACGCTGCAACAGGATCCTTCTGCACACGTTTATTGGGAGAGCTTGATTGTAGAGGCGAAAAGACCCTGAGCCCAGAACTGGTGCTGCTTACATAGGCCTAGGAGAGGCGTGTCTCACATCTGATTGGTTAACTTGTCTTGGCAAAAGAACCTTCACTGCCTATGTATGTGTGGTGGCCAGCAGTAGCCAACTGCCACTCTGCAGCTGCCACTCTGCAATGGCTTCCCACAGGTTAAGACTGCCAATCATTTTTCTAGAACCAGACAAGTGATGCAAACTCTCACTAGTAGCCTGAGAAAGGTCACTTCACCTCTTCAAGCTTAAATCCCTTAAAGTAAAAAGTGGATGAAGAAGGAGCTGGAGAGATGGCTCAGCGGTTAAGAGGACTGACTGCTCTTCCAGAGGTCCTGAGTTCAAATCCCAGCAACCACATCATAGCTCACACAATCATCTACAATGGAATTCCATGCCCTCTTGTGGTGTGTCTGAAGACAGCTACAGTGTACTCATATACATAAAATAAATACATCTTTTTTTAAAAGTATAGGAAGATTCCTAAATAATTAGTGATATAATGAGAGTAAATCCTATATTCAATTCTTGTTTCCCTACCATGCCTGGACACAGTCTTCATTAAGAGTCCCTGGCTCCACACTGACCCCTGACTCCCAGATTCTGTCCACTCCACATTTTTTTCTTTGTTTGTTTTATTTTGTTTTGCTTTTTGAGACAGAGCTTCCTGTGTCCTTGCATCTAACTTCATTTAATTAAGAATGACTTTGGACTTCTAACCCCCTCTCCTACTCCCCACGTGAGGGATTATAGGCATGGACCACTGCACCCACTTTTATGTTGTTCTGGGCATGAATCCAGAACTGTACAAATTGTATAAACTGGGTTCCATCCTCATCCCTTCACATGCTGTTGTTGCTGCTGCTGCTGTTGTTGTTGTTGTTGATGATGATGGTGATGGTGATGGTGATGATGATGATGATTTTTCTGGCTTGCTTCATTCCTGGCCCCCTTTCAGGTGTTAGGGATACAAAAATAGGAAGAGGGACCTGGCCCATTAAGGTCCTTAAGCTGATCAAGAAGCTCAAACTGGACAGAAAAAATAGGAACAAAATAGAATTGAAGTTTCAAGCGTGAGGCATTCTAAGAAAGAAACAAGAAGCAGAATTCTAATGATAGTGGGAATAAGGCATTTTCCATGGGCGGTCACATTAAAGAAGGCCTTTCTCCTACCTGGACCCCAGAGAAAGAGGATTCTTATCAGTTCAGTGGCTCCTTTGAGGGCTGGCCTTATTAGTGAAGGACACAGGTTCTCCCCAAGGCTACATCTTCCAGGCTGGCTGCAGGCAAGCCTCCCCTAGCGATGCGTGCAGAAGAGACTGAAGGGAAAATGTGACTCTGTAAGACACTGACATGGGCTACAAACCATAACCAGACCAACCTTTTCTGAGGAAAACCTGCTAAAGCCATTGTCCTAAGACACCTCACATGTTCCATGAGTACAATCTCACAGCACAGGGCTGTGGTAATTTTGAATAAGAATTCTCCCCACTCCCCAGGCTTATATAGTTGAATATTTAATCATCAGAGAATGGCATTACTTAAGAAGAATTAGTAGGTGTAGGTAGCCTTGTTGGAAGAAGTGTGGTGCTGTGGGTGGGCTTTGGGATTCCAAAGCCCAAGCCAGGCTCTCTCTCTCTCTCTCTTTCTCTCTCTCTCTCTCTCTCTCTCTCTCTCTCTCTCTCTCTCTCTCTCTCTCTCTCTCTCCTGCCTGAAGTTCTGGATGCAAAACTTTCAGCTACATCTCCAACATTATATCTACCTGTGTATCACCATGCTCCCTACCATGATGATAATGAGCTAAAAGTCTGAAACTGTCACGAGTACCAATTAAATAGTTCTCTTATAAGAAGAGTTGCCTTGATCTTGGTGTCTCTTCAAAGCAATAGAGCACTGACTAAGACACAGGCCAACAACACAGCAAGGAGGATATGGGGAGTAAAACCCCCCATTCAAGGCCCCCAAATGAGCAGAGATCTGAGAGGAGGGGTGAGGTCATAGAAAGTGACAAAACCTTGCTTCTCCAATTTGCCTTTAGCTATTTCCAAGTCAGCTTGGTGCTGACACTTGATTCTGCAACCAGACGATCTACCCAAAAGTTCAAGTCCAGTGACTGGATGGTGAGAAGCAAAGACCCAAGACCCAGAGTGAAGACCCTAATGTGATCTACAGAAATAATTAGAGGCCCCAAACACCAAACTCTACCAATAAACAAAACTGCAGAATAAGAACAAGCATTGCCTCCTGCCTGCCCGAAACCTCTATGTGCATCAAAAAGGCCCCTCTCCCTAGGAGTCCAGAGTTCTCTATAAACTGAACCTGTTGAGCAGAGAACAAGCCCCGTATGTTTAGCATCTTATCAAAAGACTCTCAATTATATTGAAGCTCCTTAAACTGTCATGTTCTTCCCAACATCTGCCAAAGCATCCAGGTCTACACTGCAGGCAACGTTTACTCTTCCAGCTGCTCTAGAAGACTTTTTCTGCCTATCTCCACCTACTTGCCTGGATGGAAGCCTTCTTCATCTATCCATGAACTTTGTCTATGAGGATGGGATGGAAATGGAATATGTGTGCTTTATTGTGTCTCCATGGAGGTGTCAGCAGGCGAGTCTTTCCTGGTGTCCATTTCATGCAGCCCTGCCACCACACTTTCTGTGTGTTTCTCTACCTCTCTAGCACAGCCTACCTCTATGCACCAAGATAAGGAAAGTGGTTGGTTTGGACATTCATCACCTGCCACGTGTCTTCAATGTATCATCTCATTTCATCAAAACCATCCCTACCCCATAGGATACATATAAATATGCCAAATTTCTCAATGAAGAAACTGACGCATGGAGAGATCAAGTGTCTCATCCAAGCTAGTCCATCTAGAAGCAAAGTCAGCACTTGAACTCCAGACATAAACATAGTTGTCACTGGGCCTACCACACTCTTTTCCCCTAGTGCCAATCTGCTCATCCCCGCCTTGAAGCTTCTGCAACACAGTGGGCTAGGGAATCAGAGGTCAGCCCAAGGACGTATCTCAACCTCTCAGGTGAGTTTGATCTTTTGGGCCCCCAGTCCTACTTGAAACACAAGTTGGTTCAGCATCGTTCTTGACCTTGAGGTGTAGTCGTAGTTCAAATAAGGCTACATTTCCCAACAGATCCAGATAGATTCTTGTCAAGACATCAGAACAAAGCTGTCCTGCTAAGCCCTCCGTGAAGGTGCAAATTGCTAACCTGATTTGAATATGTCTCCAGCTTGCTTGGGTCCCGTCAGAAGGTTTTGATACAGAGCTGAAGAATAATGAATAACAGATTCTGATATGGGTTCTACTCATATTTGAGCTTGAAATGAATTCCGAGTTGTCTGCGGTGGGAGCCAATTTCGGTGTTTTCAAATTGAGTTGGCAAGCAAGGCAAGGGTAAGACAGAAATGAACCAATAAAATCAAGGGCAGATTAATTAAGGTCCCAGAGCTTGCTGCAGAATGGTGACAAAGGAAGATGGCAAGCAGTGTTTTCTCTATGAAAGACAAGGTGGGGTATTTTTATATAAGTTTCTAGAAAAATAATTTAATTTTGACATCATCTCCACAAATCAAGTAGGCTTATCTTTCTCCCATGGAGAGTAGAGATTGCCCTCCTTCTGGCCAGAGGGGAAGCTCATTTCCCCTTTCCTTATCATTTATTAGAAATCAAAATATTGTTTCAAATGGATGTGTTTAATATTTCAGACTCTGTAATATGCCCGGCACAAAAGGGCAACTATGGTAAGCAGGGGACAGAGGTTAGAGAGATGAGAAATGACCAAAGACATTCTCCAAGCCATAACTCCTCATCTGCTGAGGCTTGGCTAATTGGTTTCCACTCAATCTTGAATTTTCTCCATCCCAAGAATGAAGAAAATAAGACTAAGACTCCTTCCTCATCTCAAAGTGCAGACACATCCACATAATTCCAACTGTAGCACCCACTGCACAGGAAGTTGGATGAGAAAAATATTACTTAGTTCAGAGTTATTAATAATATGCTCCAAACTAACCATTTTTTCCTTTCAGCATTTTTGTCTTGTGTGTGTGTGTGTTCATATATTTGCATGTGTGGATGTATGGGGGGCACGTATGTATTCAAGGTACATGTGTGTAAAGGTACATGTGTGTACAAATGTACACACAGAGGAGACAGAGGTCAACATCAAGTCTTCCTCGGTCACTCCCTAGCTTATATTTTGAGACAGAATCTCTTACTGAGTCTGGAGCTCAACAATTGACTTGACTGACAGGACACTCCAGGCTCCACTTCCTCAGTGCTGGGACTGCTGGCTGTGTCACTGTGCCCAGATTTAAAAAACCAAGATTATATATATATATATATATATATATATATATATATATATATATATATATATATACATATATATATGTGTATATATATATACATATATATATACATATATACATATACACATATACATATTGTAGCTGTCTTCAGACACACCACAAGAGAGTATCATATCCTATTACAGATGGTTGTGAGCCACCATGTGATTGCTGGGAATTGAACTCAGGACCGCTGGAAGATCAGTTAGTGCTCTTATCCAATGAGCCATCTCTTCAGCCCCCCCCCCCCCCGTGCCCAGATTTTTATGTGGGTTCTGGAGATCTGAACTCAAGCCCTTGTGTCATCTCCTCAGCTCCTCCTTGTGACATTTCTCTCTCAGGGTTCCCTTCACCAAATGGCTCGTCGCTTTCCTCACCTCCTCTCCTATGGATGTTTCAAGTGCTGCTGGGCTATTTAAAATGCTGAGCAGAGCCACCCAACCACACTATGCCTCAAAGCCCATTCCTTGCACGGAATACCTGATTGAAAAGCCAAAGTCCCATGCACCTTCCACTCTAGACTACTCTGGGACAGTAAGATGAAATTCCTCCACTGTATCAATTTGGCAAGTTTGAAATTCAGAGTGTCAAGTTTACCTATAATGAGGGACACCTCTACTGACCCAGATGACAGGTTCAGCCTGAGGGATGGTGACAAAGCAGCTAACTCAATTACCAAGTGTTTGGGACGTGTGAATCACTGTGCGAATGCTAAGCAATAACATTATGGCTTCATCTGAAAGATGTGCGTATCATCCAGGAGCATCAGTAAGTCAGGAACATAATTTGCAATAAGTCATCATTAATTAACGCTAAATTGCCAGGCCCTTCCTGGGAAAGCAGCGTATTAAACTGACATCGGTATGTGAAGAGTTCATTACGGTTAATGCTGTGCGAACACAAATCGAAGGACTAAATAGTGGATTAGAAGGTGTTTGTGTCCAAACACCTCCATGCCAGCTCCACAGCTGCCACACTCCAGCGGAGACACTCGCTTGTTGCTAAGGAGGATCATGGGAGACTTGGAAACTGGGTGGGGGGGGGGCGGGGGGCGGGACAGGGCGGCGGGGAGGCTCTCACAATGAGGAATAACAGGGTACATGGAAGTACATGTCTGAGCCAGCACTTGGGCAACAGACAGGGAGATGCCAGTGGCGGTGGTGGTCACCTAAGGCAGAGGAGAGGGGGAGGCTACCTCAGGTGAGTCTGGTTTTCATCTATTCCCTCTGCCGGCACCTTGCCTACTGTTATAAAATAATTTGCCCCAGAGAAGGATAGCTTCAGACTTAAAGTGATCCTAACATACATTCATTAAGTTCATGGCCATCAGCATCGGCCTAAGTAATATAACCATTAATCTATATACACTAATATATGCATGTATTTACATATATATTTTGTTATAAAACAAACAAAGTTGCCCACAGCACACAAGCTGAGTCTCCGACACTCACTGTAATAAAAAGCAGAAGCTCCTGGACTGTAAGCATTGGAACCGTACACTGTGGCTACAGCCCAGAACACGGCCTTTATTTCCCCAAGGTAGAAGTTCTGGTAGCAAATACATTTTTTTCTAAACCTCTTTATTAGATCATAAGTGCTGATTAAAAAGGAGACACTTTTTTCTCCAATACTAATAAAACATTAGCATAAAGACAAAAGTGTGACAGCTAAGGAGAGACACTGACGTGAGTTCCTTCACTCACTGAACACTAGCATAGCATGCATGGCAGAAAAAGGAGCAAGAGAAAAAGGCATGCATGTGTGCGCATGTGTGCACACACACATACACACTACACCACCAACATCAGCACTTATGCTGGCTGCAGGGACAGCCAAGTACACAAACGAGCAAACAGATAAACAGTAGAGGAGAAGAAGGTCCAGGGTTGTGTAGAGTAATAGCTTAGACAGGAAAGGGTGGGGGCTGGGAATGCCTCTTGGGAAAAGGCACAAGGATGGTGAGGGTTGTCTGGGAATCAAAGCCTAGGCGATCCCAAGCAAGAAGAAACTAAAGCAGAGACAGGAAGGCCTGGATCCTTCTATACTGTGAGCAAAGGGGGCAAGCAGGAAGCCCTCTCAACTACCAGCCACGATTGGCCAGGGGCGCATCAGACCAGAGCTCTGCTCCCTCTCATAGAATGGCTTAAGAACCACCTGTCCTGAAACTGAAAACTCAAGTGTCAAGCCGGCCACTTGGAGGCTAGCTAGAGCTAGAGGGAAAAGGGCCTGGAAAGTAGCAAACACTGCAGATGGGGGCAGGCTCAGCATGCTGTGCACTGCCAAAGCAAGGCAGACAGAAGAAGATGGCTTCCTGGGACCCAGTTCTAGATTTTAAGAGGCTCTGATCTTCTGATGGGCCTTGAGTTCTGCGCAGGACTTTCCTTTGAATAAAGTTTTCTTAGTTTCAGACAGCTGGATATCTAAGTATGTTAGCTAGTCCTGTAATCTCAGAACAAAGGAAGCTGAGACAGTGGAATTACCTTAAGTTCTGAGCAGTGTGGACTACATAGTGAGTTCTAAGCCTGGCCTGCAGAGTGAAAGCTTGCATATCTCTCTCTCTCAATCTCTCTCTCTCTCTCTCTCTCTCTCTCTCTCTCTCTCTCTCTCTCTCTCTCTCACACACACACACACACACACACACACACACACACACACACACAGACACTCACACAGACACACTCAGGAGAGACACCCAGACATAGAGACAGACACACAGAGATACAGATACACACACACAGGAGAAAGAGACGACAGACAGACAGACACACACAGAAAGACAGAGATATGACACAGACACACACAAACACAGACACACACGGGAGAGACAGACAGACAGACAGACAGACAGACAGACAGAGAAACAGACACACACAGGGGGGGAGGAAGGGGGAGAGAGAAAAGGGAAACACAGACACACACAGAGGAGAGACAGACAGATACACACACACACAGAGAAAGAAGATACAGACAGACAGACACAAACACAGACACACATGGGTGAGATAGACAGACAGAGACACACACACAGGGGAGGAAGACAGGCAGACAGACAAACAGCAAGGGAGGGAAAGAGAGAAGGAGAGAGAGAGAGAGAGAGAGAGAGAGAGGAAGGAAGCAGGTATTATCACAGACAAACATAGGCTGCCCACTCCAGTGATGCCTTTAGAGCCATCCTGTTAATGACCTGAGAGAAATCAGAAGACTGAAGACAACTGATTGGCTTAGGGACAAAGGGGCTGGGCTCACCATGAGGTCTCCTCCCCTACTCATCAGCTGTTCCTAGAGATAACATCTCAGAAGCCCTAACACTTCTCTGGAGAGAGACATGAGATAAATAGAAGGCATTGTTAGCCAGAATGTCTTTCTTCTTTATTAGAAAGCTATCAGAAAGGAATTGCTTTTCCAGGCCACAGGGAGCTGCAGTTCTGTCGCGATAGGTAACCTTGAAAGCCAGGCACAATGGCCTCCCTTTTCTCAATGCTTCCTTTACACATCAGCCTTCTGATGGCACGTTTAACCATTCAGGCACCTTGTGTATGGAATGGAACCACCACACCCTCCTCTACTCAGGCCTATCTGGGTGGACTCTGCCCTGTTTTGTCAGCTGAGTGCCACCTGTTCTTCCAGCCACCAAGTACAAAGCTTCTGAAAACCCTTTGTTTTAAAGGAACAAAGGGAAAGATGCTCCTGTGTGGTAGAATTTCTTCACGATTCTGTTGAGATGACTCACCTGTGTGTCAATAAAACATTTCACAGTCAAATGATTCATATGAATGTGTACACATGTATACAGAAACATGCATGAGCAGAAACATACTTCAAATGTGTATTGCCCACCTGCAGAAGGACCTGAAGAACAAAAATGCTGGGCATGAGGAAGATGAAACTGCTGCAAAGGGAGGCATGGGGTCCATTGACTTTGTGGAAACTGAGGCAAAGATGCCATGGGCAAAAAATCAAGGTATAAGGTAAAACTCAAATGCTTAAAAAATGTTTAGAAGAAGAGTCTGCCCTGGGGACAAAAGCAGGAGACTGCACTCAGAGTGTTCTGACTATGACCTCACTCCCCAGCTAAAGTACTCCTCATCCCTCTGTGGAATCTACTGAGGACACAGGACTTTGAGAAGCACTTAGGAAGAGCCCCTGACCTTGAGTTTGTGGCCAAATCTCCTAAATGCTCTCCAGACTTCAGAGTCCTAACGATGCCCAGTAAGACTCAAGTATGACAGTCTTCTGTGCCTAATTTTTTATCCCAGGGATATTCTCCAAGACTGAGCCTTCTCTATCACTACCAGCTCTCTAAGACCTGGAGGAGCTAGGCACTTCATGGCATATGTTCAAAGTCATTATCTTTTAGAGTTAAAAAGGACATTCAATCAACAGACACACTCTCTGCATATCCCAGATTATATGGCAAATGTGGGTGCTTGCTGTCCTTTGGGTTCTCTAGAATGAAGTTGCTCATTTGCATTTCATATATGTTCATTGACATTATTAGCACTTAATCTATCACAGTGTATGGCTGATATACCCTACTTATACCACAAACTCTCTGGCTCAGGGCCTGGGCTGCCCTTCCCCTAGAGGTTCTTCCCTATATAATCTAGCCATTTTGGCTACCTCACATCTTTGCCTTCTTGGCTGCTGTACTTGGTTCCCCTCTCTCCTCTCCACCCACCCACTCTCCCAACAAGGTCCAGCTCAGTCCGAGTCATGTCCACTCAGGACTTTTCCAGATATCTCTGTCTCTGCCTATGCTTGTGTAGAGGAATTTTAATCCAGCAGCATTGCTGCTTTGTCAAGGGATCACATTCAAAGATGTAAATCTGTGTGAACTGATTGGAATGCAGACATACTGAACACCTTCAATCCCTCTGACTGGAATGCAGACATGTTCTTAGTATATATCTTTAAGGCAAAGTTAGTTTGTAGAAGGAAGCAGCCATGTTAGGAAGTGATGACCAATGGAGAGGCAGACAAAGTGATGATTCAGAGAAAGATTTGACAGAACGCGTTAGAGATCGGATATGCCAACTCTAATGAGAACAGCACAGAAAAGAGAAGCTATTTAAGAGTAGCACAGGGGGAGAGAGTTGGTCAGTTGGGAGTCAGTGCAATGAGTTCATTGAAGTGGAGTTGAGTGTGTTGGTGAGTTCACCTAGTTCAGTGCAAGTCAGCAGAAGCAGTTAAAGCCAGAGACAGAGAAGGAGCCAGAAGATTAGAGCAAATTGCCAGAGTTAGTTTGAGGCCAAGCAGAGCAATTCAGTGAGAAACCGAGAGAAGCTAGATTGAATCAGTCAGCTTGGAAAGGCGTTTGAGCCATAACATCTGAGTTGGACCAGCCAGAAAGAGCTAGAAAGGCTGAGTAAGTGTCTGAGATGACAATTATATCTGGTGAATAAGTTACTTTTACAGCTCTGCCCTTTATTTATATTCTTCCACCATAGCTAGGAGCAGTCATGAACTTTCTTTTTATTTCTCTTTTTCATTCACAGTTCAACTGGTCATATGGAAGAAACAGCAACTACTCTTCTACTCACCCTCGATGGACAAGAGACTATTGCGTGGGCTTAAGTAAGTTCTGCATAGAGCTTCTTGATTCACCTGTTCTAACCTCTGAGGTAACCCTGTGTCTGTGCGTAAACATTTGTATTATCCAGATGCCCATGCAGCTGACATCTATTTCCTTGTATTAAATTACCCTGTAGTTTGAAGACTCTGAAAGCAGCATATGGTTAGTAGCTCACAGTTTCTGTGTGTCAGGGATCTAGTGAGTTTAGCTAATCATTTCTGCTTTGATGGGGTTCACAAGTTACATCGATGGTGTTCACAGAGCTACAGCCAACTCCAGATTCAACTGAGGAATGCACACTTCCCAAGCTATAATAGTTGGTCATTAGCAGGATTCTTTTCTAAAAGATATCAGGTCACACCCTCTGTTCTCTCCTGGATATTGGCTAGAAGCCTTCTTGACACATGAGTCTATTCATAGAACAAACCACAACATGCTACTTAAAGTAACATCAGTGTAGGAGGAGAAAAGGAAGAGGACAAGTAAGAGAAGGAGGAGGAAAAGGAGAAGGAGGAAGACAAAGAAAAGGAGAAGGAGAAGGAGCAAGAGGAGGAGGAGAACAATAAGGTAGACAAGAAGAAGAAGGAGGAGACAATGACTACAAAGAAGAGGAGAGAGAAGAGAAAGGATAGTGAGAGGAATCTAGGTTTGGCCCACTCTCACAGGGGGTGGGATCCCAGGATACCAATCCTTATGCAGTAGTCTTTAAAACTGCCTCTCACTTACTATTTTCTTTTCCTATTTTTGGACAGTGTCTCACTCCATAGCCCTGGTTGTCCTGGATCTCACTATGCAGCCTGGATTGACTTTGAGTATGCAGTAATCCTCCTGCCTCATCCTCCCAAGTGCTGGAATTCCAGGTAGGAACCATCTACCACATCCAGATTCCACACTACTTCATGGATTAGATGTTGCGAAATCTTCATCTGAAGATCTGTGGACCATTCTTTCAGATATGGAAGAGTGTTGTTGTTGTTTTGTTTTGTTGTTTTGTTTTGTTTTGTTTTGCTTTCTGATTTAGGGATATTTGCAGTGCCTTTTCTAATTAACTATTTTGAAACCCAAAATCCCAAATCTGAAACATTTTGAGTGAACATGTTGGAACTCATAATATTTCCAATTGGAGAGCATTTGAGATACCTAACTTCTTTACCTTCTTCATTTGAAAACCCCCAACAAACAAACAAAACCACCCTCCTCAGCAACACAGTGGCCCTGGCTTTCTGTCGCTGTGGGTGACTGTTGGCACCGCAGACTATGATGAAAGTTGATACCAGGCAGTCTTGTCATATGTGACCTCCCTTGATGTCATTTATGTTAGGGGTCAATTGGATTCCTGGGTTGGAGAATGGGTGAATCCTTGGCATGCACAGTTAAAGTGAACAGTCATGAAGAAGTGTGGCGGAGTGAACTTCATATTCTAATAAAGTCCTGCTTGAGCTGAAGTCATGAGACAGTAAAAATGAGTCTCTGGCAGAAGCAGCCCATCTAGAGAAAAGGTGGTCAGAGAAGTGCTAGGGCACAGGTCATAAGGCCTGGAGCCTGCATGGACTTATAGAGAAACACACAGCCTCATCTCCCTGCCCATTTACCCTTGGCAGAACTCCACACTCTGCTTGCACCAGACTCTTTGAGTTTAGTTGCTCACTATCCGTCTCTGGCCCAGGTCCATCTCAGTCTAATGCTTTAGGCAAACAGTTAATGCAGATTCAATTTCACCCCAGAATGTGACCTTAGGAGATATGAAGTAAAGTACAGAATTTAAGCAAGGCATGCTTGTATGAAAAGCACAGATAGAATAAGATTCCTCCCCACAGCCCTGGATTGAGAATGTCATGAAAGCAATGGGAACTTGATTGACCCTAAATCAGACTGTGCAGTGGTCATTAAACAGAAACAAGAAGGTTAATATATTTAGGCCTCTTGACCACAGCAACTTACAAAGTAAAAGGTATGATATTTTATTCACTGTTCCTCCCATCACTGTGACAAAATAATTGAAAGGAGAAACATAAAACAAGAAAGATTTTTCTTGGCTAATGATATGCAGGGATACAGGTCATTGTGGCAGTAAAAGCTTCGTGACATCTGGAAAAATCAGGAAACAAAGAAGATCAAAAAGTAGGATTGAGCTATAAACCTCAAGGCTACATCCATAGTGATCCACTTCCTTCAGCTGTGCCCTACATCTTAAAGGTTGCAAGACCTCCAGCTGATAACCAGATGTTCAAACACATGAGCCTATGAAGGGCATTTCACAGTCAAACAGCAACAGTCACATAATCACATATGAATGTGTGCATATGTGTACACAAACATGCATGACCAGAAACATACTTCTTTAACATGGAAGAACAAGGACCCAGCACCCAGCCACCTCTTCCCTTCTCCTAATACATCATAAGACAAGATGTACCCCATGAGTCAATGCTCATATGATTTTGTGTTCTAGAGCATATTTTCTGAGCACTTGGCAGTCTGTCAATGAAGCATGCAAGTCAGAGAGTAGTTTACAGGACTCCTCCAGGCAGTTCACGTAAATATTGCAAACAGCAAGTTCCTGCTGCCAACTCACTGCCGAAACCCAGAAGAATAAGATTTTACAAGCTTACTTCCCAAAGGAAATCAGGCTGCAAATATAAATGTGAGCATTCCTGGGATGATGCTGCCCCATCACAGATGTAACCTGAAGGAATCTGCCTTTTTTCATGTAAATAATGACTTTAAATTACAAAGGTAATACTTGTTCAGTGAGAGATTCCAAAAGATTCAGGAGATGATCCTGAAACACAGCGCCCAGAGCTGATCCTGAACTATAGTTTTCCATACCAAAGTACCGCTGGAAGAGATCTGGTCTGTGAGCACAGGTTAGACCACCATTTCTATTCAAATTCCTAGCCTAAGAGGGACCCTCCCAGAGCCATTAGGACACAGGAACCATGGAACAGCTGGGGACAGGATCCTTCCAGCTTCTATCTGTGCCCTGGAGCTGATCTGGTGGTACAACTCACCATACCCAAATTCCTCCAGGAGAGAGTTGGTCTCCCAGGAGTGCTGACAAAGGCTTACAGACTCATAGGAGGAACAAGCTCCAGCCAGAGAAAGCAAGAACATCTAACACCAGAGATTACCAGATGGCAAAAGGCAAATGCAAGAATCTTACCAGCAGAAACCAAGACTACTTGGCATCATCAGAACCCAGTAGTCCCACCACAATGAGTCCTGGATACCTCAACACACTGGAAAAAGCAAGATTCAGATTTAAAATCATATCTCATGATGCGGGCAAAGGATTTTAAGAAGGACATTAATAACTCCCTTAAAGAAATACAGGAGAACATAGCTAAACAGATAGAAGCCCTTAAAGAGGAAACACAAAAATCCCTTAAAGAACAACAGGAAAACACAACCAAACAGGTGAAGGAATTGAACAAAATCATCCAGGAGCTAAAAATAGAAGGAGAAACAATAAAGAAATCAAAAAGGGAGACAACTCTGGAGAAAGAAATCCTAGGAAAGAAGTCAGGAGCCATTGATACAAGCATCACCAACAGAATACAAGAGATAAAAGAGAGAATCTTAGGTGCAGAAGAAAACATAGAAAACACTGACAAAACAGTCAAAGAAAATGTAAAATGCAAAGCTCCTAACCCAAGACATGCAGGAAATTCAGGACACAATGAGAAGACCAAACCTAAGGATAATAGGCATAGAAGAGAGCAAAGATTCCCAACTTAAAGGGTCAGTAAATATATTCAACAAAATTATAGAAGAAAACTTCCCTAACCTAAAGAGAGAGAGAGAGAGAGAGAGAGAGAGAGACCCATAAACATACAAATAAATTGGACCCGAGAAGAAGTTCCTCTGAAAGAAGTTCCTCTGATCACATAATAGTCAAAACATCAAATGCACAAAACAAAGAAAGAATATTAAAACCAGTAAGGGGAAAAGGCCAAGTAACATATAAAGGCAGACATATCAGAATTACACCAGACTTCTCACCAGAGACTGTGAAAGCTAGAATATCCTGGGCAGATATCATACAGACCCTAAAAGAACACAAATACCAGCCCAGGCTACTATACCCAGCAAAAATCTCAATTACCATAGATGGAGAAACCAAGATATCCATGACAAAAGCAAATTTACACAATGTCTTTTTACAAATCCAGCCCTACAAAAGATAATAGATGAGAAAACTCCAACACAAGGAGGGAAACTACAACCTAGAAAAAGCAAGAACGTAATCTTTTTTCAACAAACCCAAAAGAAGATAGCCACAAAAACATAATTCCACCTCTAACAACAGAAACAACAGGAAGCAACAATCACTATTCCTTAATGTCTCTTAATATCAATAGACTCAATTCCCCAATAAAAAGACATATACTAACAGACTGAATATGTAAGCAGGACCTAGCATTTTGCTGCATACAAGAAATGCACCATAGTGTCAGAGACAAAAACTACCTCAAAGTAAAGGGCTGGGAAACAATTTTCTAAGCAAATGGTCCCAAGAAACAAGCTGGAGTAGCCATTCTACTTTTGAATAAAATTGACTTTCAACCAAAAGTTATCAAAAAAGATAAGGGAGAACACTTCATACTAATCAAAGGAAAAAAATACCAAGAAGAACTCTAAATTCTGAATATCTATGCTCCAAATACAAGAACACCCACATTCATAAAAGAAACTTAACTAAAGCTCAAAGCACACATTTCACCTCACACAATAATAGTGGGAGATTTCAACACCCCACTCTCAGCAATGCACAGATGATGGAAACAGAAACTAAACAGAGAAAAAGTGAAACTAACAGAAGTTATGGACCAAATGGATTTAACAGATATATATATAGAGAGAGAACATTTCACCCTAAAACAAAAGAATATACATTCTTCTCAGCACCTCATGGTACCTTCAACAAAACTGACCATATAATCAATCACAAAACAGGCCTCAACAGATCCAAGAAGATTGAAATAACCCCATGCATCCTATCAGATCACCACAGACTAAGGCTGGTTTTCAATAACAACAAAAACAACAGAAAGCCCACATACACATGAAAGCTGAACAATACCCTACTCAATGATAACTTGGTCAAGGAAGAAATAAAGAAAGAAATTAAAGACTTTTTAGAATTTAATTAAAATGAAGACACAACATACCTAAGCTTATGGGATACAATGAAAGCAGTGCTAGGTGTAAAACCCACAGCTCTGAGTGCCTCCAAAAAAAACTGGAGAGAGCATACACTAGCAGTTTAACAGCAAACCTGAAAGCTCTAGAACAAAAAGAAGCAAATACAGTCAAGAGGAGTAGACAGCAGGAAATAATCAAACTCAAGGCTGAAATCAACCAAGAAACAAAAAGAACTATACAAAGAACAATCAAAACCAGAAGCTGGTTCTTTGAGAAAATTAACAAGATAAATAAACCGTTAGCCAGACTAGCCAGAGGGCACGGAGACAATATCCAAATTAACAAAATTAGAAATGAAAAGAGAGATATAACAACAGAAATTGAGGAATTTCAAAAAAATCATCAGATCCTACTAAAAAAAAAAAGTCTATACTCAACAAGGCTGGAAAATCTGGATGAAATGGATAATTTTCTAGATAGATAGCAAACTTAAATCAGGATCAGATAAAACCATCTAAAGAGTCCCATAAGCCCTAAAGAAATAGAAGCAGTCATTAAAAGTGTCACAACCAAAAAAAGACCAGAACCAGATGGTTTTAGTGCACAATTCTATCAGACCTTCAAAGAAGACCTAATACCAATACTCTTCAAGCTGTCCCACAAAATAGAAACAGGAGCACTACTCAATTCATTCTATGAAGCCACAATTATGCTGATAGCAAAACTACACAAAGACCCAACAAAGAAAGAACTTCAGATAAATTTCCCTTATAAATATCAACGCAAAAATACTCAATAAAATTCTCACAAACCAAATCGAGGAACACATCAAAATGATCATTCACCACAATCAAGTAGGCTTCATCCCAGGGATGCAGGGATGGTTCAATATGTGGAAATGCATCGACGTACTCCACTATATAAACACATTCAAAGAAATAAAAAAACACATGATCATTTTATTAGATGCTCAAAAAGCATTTGACAAAATTCAACATCTCTTTATGTTAAAAGTCTTGGAAAGATAAGAAATTCAAGGCCCATACATAAACATAGTAAAAGCAATATATACCAAACAAGTAGCCAACATTAAACTAAATAGAGAGAAACTTGAAGCAATTCCATTAACATTAAAGACTAGACAAGGAGGAGGGCTTTGCCAGAGCATCTGCGGGAGCCATCTTCGTTCCCAGATCCTACCAAGACTAGTCTGCACAGATGATAGTATGGACTACAGAAGCTAACAGCTTCTGGAACAGGCCCTGTTCCCAGCCTTCATCTTCTGCCAGGAGGGAAATCCAATCAACAGATATCTGTGCACCTTTTCGGCAAGAGGAGAGCTTGAATGCAGAGAGTGCTATAACCACTGAAACTCAGGATAGAACTAGTCTCCCAGGTCTGCAGGTAGAGGCTAACAGAATCACGAAAGGAACGAGCTCTAACCAGAGACAACTATAACAACTGACTCCAGAGATTACCAGATGGCGAAAGGCAGACGTAAGAATCTTACTAAAAGAAACCAAGACCACTCACCATCATCAGAACCCAGCACTCCCACCTCAGCCAGTCCTGGGTACCCCAACACACCCGAAAAGCTAGACCCAGATTTAAAGGCACATCTCATGATGAAGGTAGAGGACATCAAGAAGGATTTTAATAACTCACTTAAAGAAATACAGGAGAACACTGCTAAAGAGTTACAAGTCCTTAAAGAAAAAGAGGAAACATAACCAAACAGGTGATGGAAATGAACAAAACCATACTAGACCTAAAAAGGGAAGTGGACACAATAAAGAAAACCCAAAGTGAGGCAATGCTGGAGATAGAAACCCTAGAAAAGAAATTTGGAACCATAGATGCGAGCATCAGAAACAGAATATAAGAGATGGAAGAGAGAATCTCAGGTGCAGAAGATTCCATAGAGAACATCAGCACAACAATCAAAGAAGATGCAAAATGCAAAACGATCCAAAATCAAAACATCCAGGAAATCCAGGACACAATGAGAAGACCAAACCTACAGATAATAGGAGTAGATGAGACTGAAGATTTTCAACTTAAAGGGTCAGCAAATATCTTCAACAAAATTATAGAAGAAAACTTCCCAAACCTAAAGAAAGAGATGCCCATGAACATACAAGAAGCCTACAGAACTCCAAATAGACTGGACCAGAAAAGAAATTCCTCACGATACATAATAATCAGAACAACAAATGCACTAAATAAAGATAGAATATTAAAAGCAGTAAGGGAAAACGGTCAAGTAACATATAAAGGCAGGCCTATCAGAATTACACCAGATTTTTCACCAGAGACTATGAAAGCCAGAAGATCCTGGACAGATGTTATACAGACTCTAAGAGAACACAAATGCCAGCCCAGGCTACTATACCCAGCCAAACTTTCAATTACCATAGATGGAGAAACCAAAGTATTCCACGACAAAACCAAATTCACACATTATCTTTCCACGAATCCAGCCCTTCAAAGGTAATAACAGAAAAAAACCAATACAAGGATGGAAACCACATCCTAGAAAAACCAAGAAAGTAATCCTTCAACAAACCTTTAAAAAGACAGCCACAAGAACAGAATGCCAACTTTAACAACAAAAAATAATAGGAAGCAACAATTAGTTTTCCTTAATACCTCTTAATATCGATGGACTCAACTCCCCAATAAAAAGACATAGACTAACAGACTGGCTACACAAACAGGACCCAACATTCTGCTGCTTACAGGAAAACCATCTCAGGGAAAAAGAAAGGCACTACCTCAGAATGAAAGGCTGGAAAACAATTTTCAAAGCAAATGGTCTGAAGAAACAAGATGGAGTAGCCATTCTAATATCTAATAAAATCGACTTCCAACCCAAAGTCATCAAAAAAGACAAGGAGAGGCACTTCATACTCATCAAAGTTAAAATCTTCCAAGAGGACTTCTCAACTATGAATATCTATGCTCCAAATACAAGGGCAGCCACATCATTAAAGAAACTTTAGTAAAGCTCAAAACACATTGCACCTCACACAATAATAGTGGGAGACTTCAACACACCACTTTCATCAATGGACAGATCATGGAAACAGAAACTAAACAGGGACACAGTGAAAGTAACAGAAGTTATGAAACAAATGGATCTAACAGATATCTACAGAACATTTTATCCTAAAACAAAAGGATATACCTTCCTCTCAGCACCTCATGGTACCTTCTCCAAAATTGACCATATAATTGGTCACAAAACAGGCCTCAACATATACAAAAATATTGAAATTGTCCCATGCATCCTATCAGATCAACATGGACTAAGGCTGATCTTCAATAACAACATAAATAATAGAAAGCCAAAATTCATGTGGAAACTGAACAACACTCTTCTCAATGATACCTTGGTCAAGGAAGGAATAAAGAAAGAAATTAAGGACTTTTGGAGTTTAATGAAAATGAAGCCACAACATACCCAAACTCATGGGACACAATGAAAGCATTTCTAAGAGTAAAACTCATAGTTCTGAGAGCCTCCAAAAAGAAACCAGAGAGAGCACACAGTAGCAGCTTGACAACACACCTAAAAGCTCTAGAACAAAAGGAAGCAAATTCACCCAAGAAGAGTAGACGGCAGGAAATAATCAAACTCAGGGGCGAAATCAACCAAGTGGAAACAAGGAGAACTATTCAAAGAATCAACCAAATGAGGAGCTGGTTCTTTGAGAAAAATCAACAAGATAGATAAACCCTTAGCCAGACTCACTAAAGGGCACAGGGACAGCATTCTAATTAACCAAATCAGAAATGAAAAGGGAGACATAACAACAGATCCTGATGAAATCCAAAAGACCATCATATACTACTACAAAAGGCTATACTCAACAAAACTGGAATGAAATGAACAAATTTCTAGACATATACCAGGTACCAAAGTTAAATTGAGATCAGGTTAATGATCTAAACAGTCCTACATCCCCTGAAGAAATAGAAGCAGTCATTAATAGTGTCCCAACCAAAAAAAACAAGGACCAGATGGGTTTAGTGCAGAGTTCTATCAGACCTTCAAAGAAGACCTAATTCCAGTTCTTCACAAACTATTCCACAAAATAGAAGCAGAAGGTACTCTACCCAACTCATTTTATGAAGCCACAATTACTCTGATACCTAAACCACAGAAAGATCCAACAAAGATAGAGAACTTCAGACCAATTTCCCTTATGAATATTTATGCAAAAATACTCAATAAAATTCTCGCTAACTGAATCCAACATCAAAACAATCATCCATCCTGACCAAGTAGGTTTCATTCCAGGGATTCAGGGATGGTTTAATATACGGAAATCCATCAACGTAATTCATTATATAAACAAACGCAAAGACAAAAAACACATGATCATCTTTTTATATGGTGAGAAAGCATTTGACAAAATCCAACACCCATTCATGATAAAAGTCTTGGAAAGATCAGGAATTCAAGGCCCTTACCTAAACATGATAAAAGCAATCTACAGCAAACCAGTAGCCAACATCAAAGTAAATGGTGAGAAGCTGGAAAGAATCCCACTAAAATCAGGGACTAGACAAGGCTGCCCACTTTCTCCCTACCTACAACATTGTACTTGAAGTCCTAGACAGAGCAATTTGACAACAAAAGGAGATCAAGGGGATACAAATTGGAAAGAAAGAATTCAAAATATCCCCTTTTGCAGATGATATGATAGTATATATAAGTGATCCTAAAAATTCCACCAGAGAACTCCTAAACCTAATAAACAGGTTCAATGAAGTATCTGGATATACAATTAACTCAAACAAGTCAATGGCCTTTCTCTACACAAAGGATAAACAGGCTGAGAAAGAAATTAGGGAAACAACACCCTTCTCAATAGTCACAAATAATATAAAATACCTTGGCGTGACTCTAACTAAGGAAGTGAAAGATATGTATGATAAGAACTTCAAGTCTCTGAAGAAAGAAATTAAAGAAGATCTCAGAAGATGGAAAGATCTTCCATGCTCATAGATTGGTAGGATCAATATAGTAAAAATGGCTATCTTGCCAAAGGCAATCTACAGATTCAACATAATCCCCATCAAAATTCCAACTCAATTCTTCAACAAATTGGAAAGGGAAATCTCCAAATTCATCTGGAATAACAAAAAACCTAGGATAGCAAAAACTCTTCTCAAGGATAAAAGAACCTCTGGTGGAATCACCATGCCTGACCTAAAGGTGTACTACAGAGCAATTGTGATAAAAACTGCATGGTACTGGTATAGTGACAGACAAGTAAACCAATGGAATAGAATTGAAGACCCAGAAATGAACCCACACACCTATGGTCACTTGATCTTCGACAAGGGAGCTAAAACCATCCAGTGGAAGAAAGACAGCATTTTCAACAATTGTTGCTGGCACAACTGGTTGTTATCATGTAGAAGAATGCGAATCGATCCATACTTATCTCCTTGTACTAAGGTCAAATCTAAGTGGATCAAGGAACTCCACATAAAACCAGAGACACTGAAACTTATAGAGGAAAAAGTGGGGAAAAGCCTCGAAGACATGGGTACAGGGGAAAAATTCCTGAATAGAACAGCAATGGCTTATGCTGTAAGATCGAGAACCTCATAAAATTGCAAAGCTTCCGTAAGGCAAAAGACATCGTCAATAAGACAAAAAGGCCACCAACAGATTGGGAAAGGATCTTTACCTATCCTAAATCAGATAGGGGTTTAATATCCAATATATATAAAGAACTCAAGAAGGTGGACTCCAGAAAATCAAATAACCCCATTAAAAAATGGGCCTCAGAGCTAAACAAAGAATTCTCACCTGAGGAATACCGAATGGCTGAGAAGCACCTGAAAAAAATGTTCAGCATCCTTAATCATCAGGGAAATGCAAATCAAAACAACCCTGAGATTCCACCTCACACCAGTCAGAATGGCTAAGATCAAAAATTCAGGTGACAGCAGATGCTGGCAAGGATGTGGAGAAAGAGGAACACTCCTCCATTGTTGGTGGGAGTGCAGGCTTGTACAACCACTCTGGAAATCAGTCTGGCGGTTCCTCAGAAAATTGGACATAGTACTACTGGAGGATCCCACTATACTTCTCTTGGGCATATATCCAGAAGATATTCCAACCGGTAAGAAAGGCACATGCTCCACTATGTTCATAGCAGCCTTATTTATAATAGCCAGAAGCTGGAAAGAACCCAGATGCCCCTCAACAGAGGAATGGATACAGATAATGTGGTATTTTACACAATGGAGTACAACTCAGCTATTAAAAGGAATGAATTTATGAAATTCCTAGGCAAATGAATGGACCTGGAGGGCAGCATCCTGAGTGAGGTAACCCAATCACAAAACAACTCACATGATATGTACTCACTGATAAGTGGATATTAGCCCAGAAACTTAGAATACCCAAGATAAAAGATACAATTTGCAAAACACAAGAAGCTTGGGAAGAACGAAGTCCAAGGTGTGGATACTTTGCCCCTTCCTGGAATCGAGAGCAAGGCACCCATGGAAGAGGCTACAGAGACAGAGTTTGTAGCTGAGACGAAAGGATGGACCATCTAGAGGCTGCCATACCCAGGGATCCATCCCATAATCAGCCTCCAAACACTGACATCATTGCATACACTAGCTCGATTTTGCTGAAAGGACCCTGATATAGCTGTCTCTTGTGAGACTATGCCTGGGCCTAGCAAACACAGAAGCGGATGCTCACAGTTAGCTATTGGATGGATCACATGGCCCCCAAGGAGGAGCTGGAGGAAGTACCCAGGGAGCTGGGGGGGGGGGGGTGGGAATCTGCAACCCTATAGGTGGAACAACAATATAAACTAACCAGTTACCCCCCCACCCAGAGCTCGTGTCTCTAGCTGCATATGTATCAGAAGATGGCCTAGTTGGCCACCAGTGGAAAGAGAGGCCCATTGGTCGTGCAGACCTTATATACCTCAGTATAGGGGAATGCCAGGGCCAAGAGGTGGGAGTGTGTGGATGGAGTAGTAGGTGTGGGAGGGTGTGGGGGACTTTTGGGATAGCATTGGAAATGTAAATGAAATAAATACCTAATAATAAAAAATTAAAAATAAAAGAGTTGAAAAAAATATCCAAATGGCTCATTCTTGCCAGCATATGGATCCTATAGAGGCAATAAAACAGTTAAGATAGAAAAAAAAAAAAGACTAGACAAGGCTGTTTACTCTCCCCCTACCTGTTCAATATAGTACTTGAAGTCCTAGCCAGAGCAATTAGACAACAAAAGCAGGTTAAATGGATACAGATTGTACAGATTGGAAAGGAAGAAGTCAAAATATCACTATTTGCAGATGATATGATAGTATATTTAAGCCTCTCAAAAAAACTCCACCAGAAAACTACTAAACCTGATAAACAACTTCAGCAAAGTGGCTGGATATAAAATTAACTTAAACAAATCATTGGCCTTCATCTACTTAAAGGATCAACAGGCTGAGAAAGAATGTAGGGAAACAACAACTTTCACAATAGTCACAAATAATATAAAATATCTTGGTATGACTCTAACTAAGTTAAAGATATGTATGACAAGAACTTCAAGTCTCTGAAGAAAGAAATCAAAGATCTTAGAAGATGGAAAGATCTCCCATGCTCATGGATTGGTAGGGCTAATATAGTAAAAATGGCCATCTTGCTAAAAGCAATCTACAGATTCAATACAATCCCCATCAAAATTCCAACTCAATTCTTCTTAGAGTTAGAAAGAGCAATTTCAAAATTTGTTTGGAAAAACAAAAAACCCAGGATAGCAAAAACTATTATCAACAATAAAATAACTTCTGGGGGAATCACCATTTCTGACCTCAAGCTGTACTACTACAGAGCAATAGTGATTAAAAAAAAAAAAACTGCATGGTATTGGTACAGTGACAGGCAGGTAGATGAATGGAATAGAATTGAAGACCCAAAAATGAACCCACACAACTATGGTCACTTGGTCTTTGATTTAAAAAGCTAAAACCATCCAGCGGGAAAAAAGACAGCATTTTCAACAAATGGTGCTAGTACAACTGGCAGTCAACATGTAGAAGAATGCAAATAAATCTATTCTTATCTCCCTGTACAAAGCATAAGTCCAAGTAGATCAAGAACCTCCACATAAAACCAGATATAATGAATCTAATAGAAGAGAAAGTGGGGAAAAGCTTCAAACACAAGGACACAGGGGAATTTTTCCTGAACAGCTCAAAGATCAAGAATCTACAAATGGAAACTCATAAAATTACAAAGCTTCTATCAAGCAAATGGCACTGTCAATAGGACAAAATGACAAACTGATTGGGAAAGGTTCTTTACCAATTCTACATTCCATACAGGCCTAATATTCAATATATACAAAGAACTCAAGAAGTTAGACTCCAGAGAATCAAATAACCCTATTAAAAAATGGAGTACAGAGATAAACAAAGACTTCTCAACTGAGGAATACCGAATGGCTGAGAAGCACCTAAAGAAATGTTCAACATATTTAGTCATCAGGGAAATGCAAATCAAATCAACCCTGAGATTCCACCTCACACCAGTCAGAATGACTAAGACAAAAATCTCAGGTGACAGTAGATGCTGGTGAGCATGTGGTGAAAGAGGAACACTCCTCCATTTCTGGTAGGATTGCAAGCTTGTACAACCACTCTGGAAATCAGTTTGGTGGTTCCTCAGAAAATTGGACATAGTACTACCTGAGGACCCAGTTATACCACTCCTAGACATATACCCAGAAGAGGCTCCAACATGTAATAAGGACACATGCTCCACTATGTTCATAGCAGCCTTATTTATTATAGCCAGAAGCTGTAAACAACCTAGATGTCCCTCAACAGAGGAATGGATACAGAAAATATGGTACATTTACACAATAGGATACTACTCAGCTATTAAAAACAATGAATTCATGAAATCTTAGGCAAATGGATGGAACTTGAAAATATCATCCTGAATGAGGTAACCCCATCACAAAAGAACACACATGGTATGCACTCACTGATAAATGAATATTAGCCCAATAGTTTGGAATAACCAAGATACAATTCACAGACCATATGAAGCTCAAGAAGAATGAAGACCAAAGTGTAGATGCTTCAGTGCTTCTTAGAAGGTGGAACAAATATTCACAGGAGGAAATATGAAGACAAAGTGTGGAGCAGAGTCTGAAGGAAATGCCATTCAGAGACTGCCCCACCTGGGGATCCATCCCATATACAGTCACCAAACCTGTTGGCTATTATGGATGCTGGAAAGTGCTAGCTGACAGGAGCCTGGTATAACTGTCTTTTGAGAGGCTCTGCCAAAGCCTGACAAAAACAGAGGTGGATGTTCACAGCCAACCATTGGACTGAGCATGGGGTCCCTGATGGAGGAGTTGGAAAGGGGACTAAAGGAACTGAGGGGGTTTGCAGCCCCATGGAAGGAGCAACAGTGTCAACAGACCAGAACCCCCGGAGCTCTTGGGGAGTGGACCACCAACCAAATAATACATATGGAGGGACCCATGGCACCAGTAACATATGTGGCAGAGGATGGCCTTGTTGGACACCAATGGCAGGAGCAGGCCTTGGACCTGAGGGTGTTCGATGCAGGGGCATGCCAGAGCGGGAAGGCTGGAGTGGGTAGGTGGGTGGTAAAGTACCCTCATAGAGGCAGGGGAAATGGGGCTAGGGGGTTTCTAGGTGGGAGACCTGGTAAGGGGATAACTTTGAAATGTAGACAAAAAAAATCCAATAAAAAAAGATTTAGAGAAGATAGTAAAATGGCACAAGCAAAAGGCAATTAAGATCTACATGTGGGACATATTCTCATAATCTTGTTCATATATGTGTGTATATATATATTCTTATATACATATTGATATCCACATAAAAACAAGTGCATTATTTATATGTATGCATAATATGTAAATTTCCTTTACAGAGTTCTAGTAATCCATCTACTGTGATTGCTTCTTTCCTTGGCATTATAGAGCACAGAAGTTATGTTTTTCTTCTTGTTAGTAATGACAAAATAACAGGCAGAAGCAATTTAGGAGAGAGGTTTGATTGTATCAGTGGTATCAGGGGTGCAGTCCAATGTATTCAGAAATGTATGGGGACCCATTGACCCCATCCATACTGACAAGAGCGTAAAGTGTTATTCATATTAGTGAAGATCAAAAAGCAGGGAACAGGCTCAGAAACAGGGCCCCTCAACCCAGCAACCCTTCTTTCCATTCAGGCCCCTCAACTCCCCAAAGTGGACCTCCAGCTGAGAGCCAAGTGTCCAAATGCATGTGTCTGAGGTGAATATTTCACATTCAAACCATGATAGTGGGCAGGAGTGATTACTAATGAGCACAGATTCCCTTTTGATGAGACAAAAACATTCTAAAACATGACTGTATTGGTGATTACATAACTATGAGTATACAAAATATAGAACACTTCAAAAACACTTCAAATACATGAATTTGGTACTGCTAAATTATATGTCAATAAAGCTAATTTTAAAAATACCTTAGTGAAATATTACTATAAACATATAGTTAATAGATATATGGTAGTATGGTTAGTATGTTTTAAATTATTATTATTTTTTAAAACAAACTTAAAACTTCATGATTGGACAGATGTATCATTGGGTGAGAGTGCTTGTTGAACAGCTATAAGGATCTAAATTCAGGTCCTTAGCGCACATATAAAAAGCCCACAACTGTCCCACAACTCCAACAAAAGTCTCCTGCTCTACCAGAGGCCACACATCACACATGTATTTAGAGCCCCGGGTAAGATCCCATTCATAGACCACCAACACTTTCTCAGAACCAACCCAGCTTTCCCTCAACATCCCCTCTCTCCATATCCTGGCCCACAACTGTGGCAGAAGCCCCCTGATTTACTAGAGGCAGCACCAGCACCTAAAACCCAGAGGTCATGCAGGCTAACCCCAGCTGAAGCACCCTTTTGAGTTAGAGGACTCACTGGTCACCAGAAACACAGGTTACTCAGCCAGAAGACCAGAGAGAAAACTTCAGAAACCAAAGAGAAAAAAAAAATCCATCCAACAAAGAAAAACTCAGAAATTGACACCTAAGCCTGTAATTACCTCAAACCCAAATTACTAGAGGGCTTCATAAGAACACAATCAATAACAGCCAAAGCAATATGGCACCACCAGAATGCAGTTATCCTACTACAGCAAGCCCTGGATATTCCAACATAGCTGGAGCACGAGAAAAATGACCTTAAAATTAATTTATGGAAGATGTTAGAGGCCCTTAAAGAGGAAATGAAGAAATCTCTTGAAGAAATCCAGGAAAGCACAACAGGTGAAGGAAATGTATAAAACTGTTCAAGACCTGAAAATGGAAACAGGAACAATGAAGAAAACACAAACTGAGGAATCCTAGAGATGGAGAATCTAGTTAAGAGAACAGAAACTACAGATTCAATAATTACCAACAGAATACAGAACATGGAAAAGAAAATCTCAGGTATTGAAGACACAATACAAGATATTGTTATATTGGTTGAAAAAACATTAAATCTACAAATTTTCTCACACAAAACATCCAGAAAAATCTGAGACACTATGGAAAGACCAAACCTAAGAATATTAATAGAAGATGGAGAAGATTCCCATCTCAAAATCCCAGAAAATGTTTCAATGAAAGCATAGAAAAAAAATTATTGAACTTAAAGATGACCGTAGTTTATAGAACACCAAGTAGATTAGACCAGCAAAGAAAGTGCCCCACCACATAATAATCAAAGCATTAAGTGTAAAGAACAAATAAAAATATTAAAAGTTTCAAGGGAAAAGGCCAAGTAATATATAAGGTAGACCTACACCCAACTGTTCAATGGATGCTCTAAAAGCCAGAAGGACCTGGACATGTGTCTTGCAGATTCTAAGAGACCAGAGATGCCAGCTAAGACTTCTATACCCAGCAAAACTTTCAATCACCATAGATGGAGAAAACAAGATATTCTATAACAAATCAAATTTTAAAAATATATATCCATAAATCCAGCCCTACAGAAGGTACTAGAAGGAAAACTCCAGCCCAGGGAGGCTAATATACCCATGAAAAAACAGGAAATAAATAATCTGACACCAACAAAACCAGACAAACAAACAAAGTGTACACACACCACCACCACTATCAAAATAAAAGGAACTAACAATCATTGGGCATTAATATCTCAACATCAAATGAACTAAATTTCTCAATAAAAAGACACAGGCTAACAGAGTGGATGGGAAAACAGGATCTGTTCTTCTGTTGCAAACAAGAAGCACAGTTCAACATCAAAGAGTAAAGGGTTTGAAAAGATTTTCCATGCAGATTGACCCAAGAAACAAGCTAGTATACTTATTCTAGTATCTAAAAATATATACTTGCAACCAAAATTAATCAAAAGAGATGAAGGACACTTCATATTCATCAGAGGAAAAAAATCCACTTAATTGACTTCTCAATTCTGAACACTGATGCCCAAAGCACAAGAGCATCCACATTTGTAAAAGAAACATCACTAAAGTTTAAATCACACATTAGTAGTGGGAGACTTCAACACCCCACCTTAATAAATAAATTGGTTATCTAGACAGAAACTAAACAGAAAAATAATGTAACTAGCAGACAGTATGACTCAAGTGGACATAACAGATATCTACACAACATTTCACCCAAATACAAAAGAATATACCTTTTTCTCAGCACCTCATGGAACCTTCTCCAAAACTGACTACATACTCAGTCATAAAGGAAGTCTCAACAAATATAAGAAAGTTAAAATTTTACCCTCCCCAACTCCTATCAGACCACACAGATTAAAGCTGGATTTCAACAATAAAAACAACAGAAAGGCTACAAACCCATGGAAACTGAACAACTCTCTACCGAATGACTACTGGATCAACGCAAAAATAAAGAAAGTAAAGACTTCCTAGAGTTCACTGAAATTGAATGCACAGTATATCCAAACTTTGGGACACACTGAAGTGGTGCTAAGAGGAAAGTTTCTTCATAAAGAAATTGGAGATATCGCATATTAGTAACTTAACAGCACACTTGAAAGCTCTGGAACAAAAAGATGCAAACACACTCAAAAGGAATAGATAACAGGAAATTATCAAACTAAGGGATGAAATAAGCAAAATAGAAGCAAAAAACCCCCAAACAAACATAAACAATATAAGGAATTAATGAAGCAGAGTTGGTTCATTGGGAAAATCAACAAGATAGGCAAGTCCTTATCCAAAATAACTAAAATGTAGAGAGAGAGAGAGAGATTATCCAAACCAACAAAATCAGAAATAAAAAGATGAATATAACAACAGACACCGAGAAAAATCCAAAAAAGTCATTAGGTCATACTTCAAAAATCTGTACTCCACAAAATTGGTAAATCAAAAAGAAATGGACCAAAAAGCCCAGGGCCAGATGGTTTTAGCATAGTAGCAATCAGACTTTTTAAAGAAGACTTAATACCAATTCTCCTTAAAGTATTTCACAAAATAGAAACAGAGAATATTGCCAACTTCATATTATGAGGCCATCCTGATACTCAAATCACACAAAGACTCAAAAAAGAAAGAGAATTTCAGACCGATTTCCCTCATGAACATTGATGCAAAAATACTCAATAAAATACTCACAAACCAAATCTAAGAACACATCAAAAACATCATCCACCATGATCAAGTAGGCTTCATCTCAGAGATACAAGTATAGTTAAGCATATGAAAATCTGTCAATGTATCCACCATATAAACAAACTGAAAGAAAAAAAACATAGGGTTATCTCATTAGATGCTGAAAAAGCCTTTGACAAAATCCAACACCTCTCATGATAGAAGTCTTAGAGAGATCAGGAGTACAAGAGATATACCTAAACATAATGAAGGTGACATATAGCAAGCCTATAGCCAACATCTAATTAAATGGAGAGAAACTCAAAGCAATTACACTAAAATCAGGAGCAAGGCAAGGCTGTTCACTCTCTCTGTATCTATTCAATATAGTATCAAAGTTCTAGCTAGAACAAAAAGATAACAAAAGGAGGTCAATAGGATACAAATTGGAATGGAACAAACTGAAGTATCATTGTTTCCAAATGATACTTTAGTATACATAAGCAATCCCAAAAATTGCTTATGTATACTAAACTCCAACAGCTGATAAACACCTTCAGCAAAGGGGCTGGATACAAGGTTAACTAAAAAAAAAAAATCAGTTTCCCCCCTATATACAAACAATAGATAGCCTGGGAAAGAAGACATCAGGAAAACAACAACCTTTACATTAACCACAAATAATAAAACATAAAATATCTTGGGGTAACTCTAATCAAACAAATGAAAGACCTGTATGACAATAACTTTGTCTTTGAAGAAAGAAATTGAAGAAGATGTCAGAAGATCGAAATTTTTCCCATGCTCATGGATCAGTAGGGTCAACTCAGTAAAAATGGCCATCTTACCAAAAGCATTCTAGAGATTCAACACAGTCCCCATCAAAATTCCAACACAATTCTTTACAGATCGTGAAAGAACAATACATATATACATGATTGTTAAAATAATCCTGTTCAATGAAAAAACTTCCAGAGGTATCACCATACTTAATTTCAAACTGTATTACAGAGCTACAGTAATAAAGACTGCATGGTATTGGTGTAAAATATCAAACAGATTGATCAATAAAATCAAATGGAAGAACCAGATGTAAATCCACACACCTATGGACAACTGATACTTGATAAATAAGCCAGAAAAATACAATGGGGAAAAAATAAACCACCTTCAATAAATGGTGCTGGTCTAACTAATATCTACATGTAGAAGAATGCATATATATATATATATATATATATATATATATGCAGTGATATATATATCACCCTGAACAAAACTCAAGTCCAAATAGATCAAAGGCTTCAACATAAAACCAGATATACTGAACCTGATAGAAGAAAAAGTGGGGAAATGACATTGAATGCATTGGCACAGGACACTACTTACTGAACAGAACACAACTAGTATCAATTAATAAATGGAACCTCATGGAACTGAAAAGCTTCTTAAGGCAAAAGAAACCATCAATGGGACAAAATGGCATCCTACATAGGGAAAGAATTTTCACCAACTCCATATCTGATAGAGGGGTAATACCCAAAACATATAGAGAACTAATGAAACCAGACATCAACAAATCAAATAATCCAATCAAAAATAGGATACTGATCTGAACTGAGAATTGTCAACAGGAATCTCACATGGCCAGGAAACAATTTAAAAATGTTCAACATTTTTAGTTATCAGGGAAATGCGAATCAAAAGGACTCTGAGATTCCATCATTTGTCAGAATGGCTGAGATCAAGAACATAAGTGAATAGCTCATGCTGGTGAAGATGTAGAGCAAGAGTAACATGCCTCCATTGCTGCTCCATTGCAAACTTGTACAGCCACTTTGGAAATTAATATGGCAGTTTCTCAGAAAACTACCTGAAGATGCTGCTATACTACTCCCAGGCATATATTGAAAAGACACTCCATCTTACCACAAGGACACTTGCTCAACTATGCTCATAGCAGCTTTATTCTTAATAGCCAGAAACTGGAATCAAGTTAAATGTCCAACAACTGAAGATTAGTTAAAGAAGCTGTGGTACACAATGGAGTACTACTCAGATGCAAATAATAATAATAATGATAATAACATAAAATTTGCATAGATCATAGCATAGATTGTTTTTTCATAACTACATGCTACAGATGGAACTAGAAAACGTCCTGAGTGAGGTAACTCAGACCCAGAAAGACAAACATGGAATACACTCACTTACAGGTGGATGTTAGTAAAGGATAATCATGCTACAATCCACAGGACCAGAGAAGTTAAGTAACAAGAAGGGCTGAAGAGAGGATGCATGGATCTCTCTGGAAAGGTAAAATAGAATGGATTTTGAGGAGGATTTGGAGAAGGTGGGATAAGAACAGGAAGGATCAGAGGAGGATGGAGAGAAAGTGTTCTGAGAGAGACAACTTGATCTGGGGATGAGTTAGAACCCTAGTACAAGCAGGTCATGGTGGTACAAGTCTTTAATCCCAGCACTCGGGATTTAGGGGAGGCGGGAGGTGCTGGAGGCACTGGAGAGGCCAGAGGCAGAGGCAGGCAGACCTCTGTGAGTTCAAGGGCAATCTGGTCTACAAAGCCAGCCCAAGATAGCCAGGACTGGTTACACTGAGAAACCCTGTCTCGAAAAGCAAAAACAAAAACCAAACAAACAAAAAGAAAGAAAAGAAAAGGAAAATGAAAGAAAGGAAGGAAGGGAAGGGGAAGGGGAAGGGGAAGGGGAAGGGGAAGAGGAGAGGAGAGGAGAGGAAAGGAAAAAGAAAAACCTAGTGGAATGGAAACTCCCAGAAATCTACAAGGGTGACCCTAATGAACGCTCCTAATTAATGGAGGATGTGGGTCTGAACGAGCCATTTTCTGTAGCCAGGCAAAGCTTTCCGTGGAGCAATTGGGACACAAATTCTTGGACCTACAACTTGTCCTTCCTGAAAGATGTGCTGAGGTAAAAGTGGGACAGAAGTTAAGAGAGTGGCCAACAAATGACTGGTCCAGCTTAATACCATGCCACAAGAAGGGAGCCTATGCTTGGCACTGCTTGGAGGTCCAGGAAAGAAAGGTTGGATAGTCCCAGACACCTAAGATAGAACTAAACACCATTGGAATCAAACAAAAAGTCAAAGAAATGATTCCTAATGATATTCTGCTATACTCAGACTGTAGCCTAGCTTAATCATCATCAGAGAGGCTTTATCCAGCAAGTGATGGGACCAGATGCAGACCCAAACATTAGGTGGAGCTTGGGGAATCCTGCAGCAGACCGGGGAGAATTGTAGGAGCCAGAGTGGCCAAGGACACCACACAAAAACCCAACAGAATCAGCTAACCAGAGCCCCTACATAGATGAATTGACAAACAGAGGCCTGACTGAATCTGACCTGGGTCTTCTCTCTCTCTCTCTCTCTCTCTCTCTCTCTCTCTCTCTCTCTCTCTCTCTCTGTGTGTGTGTGTGTGTGTGTGTGTGTATGTGTAATTGCATAGCTTGATGTACTTATAAGACTTCTAACAGACATAGTGGGAACTGTCCCTGACTCTTTTGCCTGATTTTGAGACCCTTTTCTTCCTACTGGGTTGCTTTGTCTAACTTTAATATTAGGATATGTGCCTAATCTTGCTGCAACTTGATATGCCATGTTTGGTTGATATCCCCAAATATCAACTCCAAATAAGGAGGGCTGCCTTATTCTGAAGGGAAATGGAAAAGGAGTCGATCTGGTGGAGAGGAAGGGGGTCTGAGGGAAAGACTGGGCACAGAAGGAGGAGAAACTGAGGTAGGATTGTAATATATAAGAAGAGAATTTTTAAAAAAAAGCCAGACATGGCCATATATGTAACCCCAGCACTAGGGATGACAGAGCCAGGGGATTCACTGAGGTTTGCAAGCCACTAACCAATCCTAGCAACAAATGTTTCCTGTAGGTTCAGCGACAGACCCTATCTCAAGGGACTCTGTGAGGATAATAGAGTAGGACACTTTATGTCCTCTCCTTGAATTTATGTATATACAAGCATGTGTATACACACAGAGACACACACACAGAGACACACACACACACGAATGCACACACACATGCACATACATACACATACATACACACTAAACTGAAAAAACTGACAATGCTTTTAAATGCTAAGATGGAAACTGGGGTAACTGGTACTCTGATAGATGCATAAAATGGTGTACATGGATTGAACCAGTTTGGCAATGTCTTATGAAGCAGAACATAATACCTCCCAGACTAGCTGACAACTCTCCTTTTGGATATTTACTCAAAGGAATAAATGCATATATCCATATAGAATCAAAATCCGCGTGCACACACCCATAGCTGCTCCGTTCATGTGAACACGGAACCAGCAACAGCACAAACATTCATCAACAGGAGAATGGCTGAACACCCTTGATAGAGTTCTTCAATGGAGTACTACACAATAACACAAAGGAACAGCTAACATAAGCAACGACATATATGAACTGCAGAACTCTTATGCTTCGTGAAAGAAGCTATATAGAAAAGACAAATGCTGGTATTTCCCACGTTCATGAACTTCTAAAGGGCAAGAATATAATCTATCACTATAGAGAGTGGTTCAGTGGTCTCCTGGGCCTGAGAGTAAGGAAAAACTAATGAGCACAAAGGTGCATGAGAGAGTATTGGAGATTGATGGAGATGTCTGTCACAGTGGGCATGGTGGTTATGTGGCTAGGCACAACTATCAAGTTATACACATAAAAAGATTAGTTTATTGTATGTGAGCTGAGCCTCAGTGGAGTTTAAGAATAGAATAAAAACCATCACTCTACTCCTTAAAATGGAAGCATTTTTGCCTGTAAATTGCTTCTCAAGAGAACTGAGCTTTTTATTAGTTTTCTTTATTTATTTAGTGTGTGCACATACATTTATGCATGCCAGGCAACACACATGTCGCAGAGCACACGTGGAGGTCAGTTTCCTACACCGGAAGGTTCCAGAGAACAAACGTGTGACATCAGGCTCAACAAGTGTTTTTACCCTCTGAGCCATCCTAATGGCCCTAGACTTGAAGGATTTTTTTTTAATGAAAAAAAAATGTTATATTCTATTCATTTTCATGGGTCATTAAATATTTTCCAAAAGTATCTTAAATTGAATTTTATGCAGCAATACTACTCAACATTATGGATGACCCATAATTTAATTGGTCTGTGCATTATTGCTGAACACTCATTTTCTCCCTTCATATCTTCCTTTATTTACTTCCTTTTGCATTAAAAAAAAAAAAAAGATTGCAGTGAACGTCTGCACATATAAAACTTTGTGTCTTAGGATCAGAGGGAGGAGTCAGAGACCTTTTCTAGCCTCTCAATACATTCATAGTGGCTTCCAGAAGTCGATGCTTCCTGTTCTCAATTCTATAGCTATCCGTAGTTCCTGGCCTGCTAAAACATAGCTTCTCAAACTGTTTCTTGTGAACACTGCCCCAAATACCTCAGCTCAGATTCCAGACGACTTCCTGCAGTGATTTCACTGTATAGCCAGGTTCCTGCTCTTGGAGAAGTGTAACAGGATCCCAGACCTTAGTAGACCCCTAGACCTTAGCACAAATGACACCATGATCAAAGTACCATTCAAGCTTTGGAACCCAGAACATAGGCAGCAACACCAGCCAAAACAAGCATAGGTCAGTTACAGACAGTTATAAGTTACAATTTGCTGGGAACCAAGCTTGGGTCCTCTACAAGAGCAACAAGTGCTCTTAACTGCTGAGCCATCTCTCTAGCTCCAAAGGAACTGTCTTAAAATATTTTTTAAATTATCTTATTATCAGTAAATGGTTTGCATGCTTATTTTTACATATTTGTATCAAATAGAAATTTAACCCCCAAGCAGACATCCCATCCCTGAGTTTAGAGTGTGTACCACTGGGCGAGGACGCTCTTGGGTCTATTGCTTCAGTCTCCACCTCCCCAAGGAAAGGGAACTTCCAGACCTCTAGCTGTTATGATTGCATACTGTGTTTCCCACACTTGCTGGCTCCCCACACTATCATCTCCCTAGTATGGCAGTCAAGCCCTCCACAGTGCCCTGACTGCTTGGTTTGGCTTTGATTCTCCTGTTTCTCCCGAGCCCCTTGCATCACACCCTCCAAGACACACTGGTGACAGTGCACTCCCACCTCAGGGCCCTTAGTAATGCCTTTGCCAGCTTAAATCCTCTCTGCTGCCCCTGCTGCTCTCACCTTCTGTCTTTGTAGAAACTTCACCCATTATTCAGGGTCCTGTTCATGTGTGAAGCTCACCCTTTTTAGACTTCATCATCAAAATGCCTTTCTTAGCTGGTCACAGAGCGGTGGGACCATACTAGCAACTCTTGGGAGATTGAAGCAGGTGAACGATAGATTTGAGACCATTTGAAAACAGAACTGAATTGTGGTACAGTTCTCTGGTCCTAGCCTGGGTGACAAGTACTTGTATCGACATGTCTCCTCCAGGGAACCTTCTCCACATGATCCCATTTCCCTCCATCCTTCTCTTCCCTTCCATGTCCCTGTCAGGCAGTCAGTGCAACATGACTTGTGTGGAACTCGATTTTCCCAACCTGCTGTGGAAATGGAGGAGAAATGATGTGACCAGAAGCTTGGAGCCATAGCAACCTGAGAGAGCAGAGGAAAAAAATCCTTAGGAGATGGACTTCTCCCCCCTGGGTCAATGTGATTGGCAAAAGGGAGGGATGCTGGAAATGATGCTCTCAAGAGAAGGGAGGAGAGACAGTGCACATGCCAATGGTAAAACAAGAACATGGAAGAAGGGCTGATGCAGCTCAGTTCTCAGCTCCCAAGTATCAGGCACTGTCAGCAGCCTGCCACCATCCTGAGGAATTGTCCTGACCCCAGGTACCCAGAGGCATAGCAACCAGCCAGTTTAAATATCAGTAGGATAAGGCAGGGAGACAAATCCTTCCATGGCGCTGTCTGCTATAGCAGGAAAATGATGGAGATAGAAGAAGAATGGGCCGGGAAAGCTGATCTGAATCTCTATAAATACCCACGAGGCCAGAACTTCCAGGTGATGGAGAATGAGCAACCTCAGCCCTGCTCTCCCTGGGAAGCAGATTACAGAGTGAGAATTAAAAGGGGAGGGATTTGAACGGCTTTTTATAGCCCCTAATATTGCTTCTGACAGCAGCCTATGCAGCCTCCCTGGGCTAAGACGCCAGGAAGATGGATGGATTTGTCTTTCTGTTAAACACCATTACCCTGAGCACTGGGGAGAATGAAGAATGGGTTGTAGACTCACATTCCAGGTTCCATCTCTTTTCTCCTAATTAAGAAAAAAAAAAGCTGCAAAAATATCTTCCATGTGTTCCCCTCCAACCTCAGAGGAAGATGGGTGTTCCACTAAATTACACAGATGACCCCTCCACACCCACCAGCCCCAGGAGCTAAAGTTCAGAATCAGCCCATCTGAACCGGCAAGTCCTCCCTAAGTCAATAACCTACTTCAGGATCCATTAAGTCACTTGAAGAAGCCCGGACATCTTTAAACCCCAACAGCTGTTTCCATTAAGACAAATCCCAAGGGTCTGTTGTTCGCCACAGGGTACAAATGACTGCCTGTTAGTGGGACTCTCTGTTGCTGCTTTTGTGATCTAAACCATCTATAAACGTCACAAGAGAGGAAGAAAAAGAGATAAAATCAGTGGTCCGACTTCCAGCTAAGGACAACCACAACAACAGGTGCAACCACTGTGTGTCAAAATGGCTGTGAAAAATGTACAAATTGTTCACTTCAGGGATTAGAAGAACTGCTACAGATATAGCAGGGTCGTAGAACACAAAGTTACCAGGCAAGAGTTGATTGTGTTTTTCTATACCAGCAAAAAATAATTGGAAAGTGAAAATTTTAAATAGTTTTGTTGCTTGTGGTGCCAGGACTAGAAAAGTTGTAGAAGATGTTGAAAACAGTAGAATACAACCTAAGTGTGTGTGTGTGTGTGTGTGTGTGTGTGTGTGTGTGTGTGTAACACCAGACCTAAGTAGATGGAGTTAGCCTACATTCAGTGTCGGTAAAATAGCTGGTCTTTCTAAACTAATCAGCAGAATCGACCTCAGGGGATTCCACTCAAAATCCCATCAGGTTTTGTCTGTGGGCTGATAAGGTTTGGATCTAAAATGTCAATCAAAGACCTACGCAGGCTAGAGTATTGTGGGGCCTCATTGGAAGAAGTTAGGTCGTTGGAGCTGTGAACTTAGAGGATAGTGAGATGCTGGCATCTTCCATCTTCTCTTCATTTCCAGCCATGAGATGAGTGGCTTGTTTACTGCTGTGATGTGCTGGGTCACCATTGGCCCAAGACAAATAAACTTCCTCCCTTTACAAGTGGGTTTATCTCTGGTACTTGTTGCACTAACAGAAAGTTAGTGTGTTGACAAACTGATTCAAAATTCATAGGTAAAATCCAAAGATCTAAAAAGGCCCCAAAATTTGTGGGGGAAAAGTTATGCTAATTTCAAGACATCCCAGAAAGCTCACAGTATGTACTGACACCGACTTGAATATCTAAATTGTATTTTCATTTGTTTCATTTGTTTGTTTGTTTGCTTGTTTGTTTGTTTGTTTATTCTCGAGGCATAGTCTCACTATGTAGCCCCAGCTGGCCTGGATCTTACTGTGTAGTCCAGGCTGTCCTCAAATTCATGAAGACCCACCTGCCTCTGCCTCCCAAGTGCTAGAATTAGAGATGTAGAGCATCATACCTGGCCTAAAATAGATCAGAGACCTAAAAACGCAACTTAACTATAAAGCTTTGAGAGGAGAAGGTCAGATCTTTGTAATTGGGCATAGGTAGAAACGTTTCAGAACACAAAGAACATGAGCCACAAAAGAAGCAAATCAATAAATTGAACATCATCTCAAATGTGAACAGCTTTTTAAAAGTCATTACTAAAATATATGAAACGGCAAGCAGCAGACTGAGAAAAGATATTTGCAATGTTCATAGGACAGCTCCAAATATGGGGCTATAAATTCATATCAAAAGAGGATTTATTAAGAAGATAAACTATGCATATATGTGTATATATATATCATTGTATGTCATAAACACAATTTTTACTTGTCAATTCTAAAACAATTTAAATGTAAGAAACTCCTTCAGTGCACTAGTGACAGGCAATGCAAGTAACCCTGTGTTCAGAGCACAGCCATGACACAGCACTGCCACCTGTCTTCCTGTCTCTTCTGTGTCATTCTGAGGTGAAGCCCAGGGAACACCTCTTCTGTGAAGTGCCCCCCAACCCACTCCTCACAGGTCTCCAGTCAGGCACCTAGAATGTATGCCAAGCACTACCCTACAGCTTCTCCCTGTTGGAGGGGTAGATATGGATAGAAGACTTCCTAACTAAAAGCAATGTTATCTAAGTCTCAGCACTGAGCACTATGTAAATAATTTATAAACAAGGGGACTGGGAGTGGAGGTCGTGTGGCCACTACAGAGTATGTAGCTGGGGACAGCCTCACAGAGCAAATGGTATGAAGATTCACAGGTAAAACACCAAGGCCTTGCTGTTTGTGCACGACTCAAATTCATGTTAAAACCCTAATCTCAGCCTAGCCAGACTTTACTAAACAAGGTCATGAAGATGAGCCGTGGTCTAGTATGACCGACCAGTGCTCTTATGGGAGGAGACAGGGGGCTCTCATGCCCTCTCTCCCCAGTCCCCTTCACCCTCTCTGTTCTCCTTCTCCCTTCTCTCTTCTTCCTTCTCTGTTTACATGTCCTCCTCCTCCTGTTGCTCTTCCTCTCTCCCCTCTCTCCCTTCTCCCCTCCTCTCCTCCCCACACTAGGTTGAGGACACAATAAGAAAGTGGCCATGTAGAAGTTTAGAAGACCTCAAAGGCACTTTAATCATCTTAAGATGTTTCTCCATCTCTACTGAGAAAACCAAGTTCTGTTATGTCGCTCTCCATCTCTAGGAGCTGCTTCAGTGCTCCTAGCTAACCAAACGGGCTGGAGAGTGAACTAAGCTCACTCAACAAGAGCAGGTAGTGATGTCAGAGGCCCCCAGAGGTCACTGCAGTCACGGGTGTCACTCTGGTAAGTCATGGTTTGACTCCCTCTCCTCTTCATTTTGCAGTTATGAGACTGAGGTAAGGCATGGGTCAGCTCAGAGGACTAGGATGCTAACCCAGTGACAAGCCCTGAGCTAAACTGTGTTCACAGGTGTCTGAATTATGAGACTGAAGCAATCCTCTGGGAGTTGAAGCAGGATCTGCGGACTTACCCTGGACTCCCATGAGACCAGGGTCACATCTGGCTAGGCAGGATCTCCCATTGCCTGAGAAGTGTCTGCCAGCAGAACAGACATCCAGATTTGCTTCTCAAGTGGCACAGGGCCAGAAGGCTCAAGGAGACACAAAGCAGCCACCAAGCAAACAAAACAAATGGGAGGGATCATTCTGGAACCAGAGCCACTCAGAGCCTCACACTGGCTATTTCATTGTTAGAAAAATCAAGAGACAGAAGAGTAAGAGCTGGGCAGGACTCAAGTCTAGAGGGTCTGGCCTTTTTGGACTACTACCAAACACTCAGACCCCCCTTCCCAAAAAAACAGGCATGGAACAGCATGGAGTGTGAGGGCTCTCAGCCAGGCAGAAGTCCAGCTTAACCTGACTCCAACACCCCGGACCTGTGCCGGAGGTAGGACTAGCCCAAAAGAGCTCATGAATAAGAAATGGGCTGGGAAGAAAAGGGTTAGCCAGGACTGTCACTGGGGCTGACGAATGCTACTCTAGCCCCAGCTCCCTTACCTTTGCTGGGAGCAACTTAGAAAATGGAATCCCAGGTCTCACCCAGTCCCACCAAATTAGAGTTTGTATATTGTTAAGAGTTCCTGATCATCCTAGTGAGACTGAGCAGCTCTGTCCTCTGGCTTGCCAATTACCTGGGATGTGGGTGGGAGTCTGGAACGTTTCTGGGAAAGAATGGAATCAATGAGAGGGGGGAGATAAGGAAGAGAGTAATTCAGAGGGAGGGACAATTATGAGCAAGGTACAATGGTATGCATGTGGGAAGTGTTATTATGAAGCCCATTGTTTTGTATACTAAAACATTAATTTCAAAAACGAACTAAACAAATAGGCATGGTAATATATGCCTGTGATCCCAGCACTTGGCACTTAGAATGTGAAGGCAGGATGGTGCCAGATTCAAGATCATCCAAGTCTGGGATTGGCCTGGACTATACCTGACCACATCTCAAACAAAGGGCTTTAAAATAACAATGTTAATATCATTTGTATTTTGTGTCTCTAAGACATTATATTATTATCTCATCTGCACTTCCAAGAAACCTAAAATAGTTGTAGCCGTGAGTGACCCAGAGAACACAATCAAAACTCGAGGTGTGAAAAGGCTTTGGGGTCAGGGTAGGCTTGTGACGCCACTGTCAAGAAATCCTGATTCAGAAATGCCTGTGGTGGCTGTTGAATGACAGCCTTCACTTCATGCATCTGCCCTACCCTCATCTGTAATTGCAACGTGTGGCCCGATGACAGCCAATCAATCATCAATCGGCTGCACAGGTGTCTCTACAGACACCTAGAAAGTCTTGCTCAATGGAGATCTACCAAAATCTTAAATCTCGGAAATTTGAGATTAGAGAAGGAAAGTCCTGAGGTACATAAATAAACACAGTCACTTTGGGAGCAATATAGAAAATGTCTATTTGAATTTTAAAATGCATCTAATTTATTGCTCAATAATATTCTCCTTGACATTTTATATCGCAAAAATTATCCAATTTTTTGAAGCATTGCCTATAAACAAAACTTTAGAATTTGGAAATAACTTAAACACCCAAAGAAAAATGTAATATGTGGCACAATAGAATACTAACTAGCAGTCTGAAACAATAAATTATGAATATATGGATTAGTGAGGCTAGGTTTGAACCGTACATAAAAATACAGGTTCCAGAATCATTCATCAAGAACGTTAATATTCAATATGGAGTTTGCATTTTTTAGCAGTGTGGTGATTTCTAAGCCTAGTTAACCAATACCACTGGCAAAGAAACAAAACATGCTAGATAAGATATTTTTCAAAAGTGCCCAAGTTCAACAATGAGCTGAGAGGTACAGGTAGAAACGCCCGACCGGAAGTGAAGGCTGAAGCCCCGAGTTTCAAGGAACCACGCATGACCGGAAGTGAAGGCTGAAGCCCAGCGTGTCATGGAGCATGGAGCTATGAACCTGCTTCTGTCAGTGTACATTCGCCTAACCTTGTGGGTGTGACCTTCCAAGTTCACAGCTTCACAGGGAGGACAGGATGTCACAAACAAAACTGAGGTCTGTCGTTCACTAACTATAAGTCGTTCCTGGACATGACATGCTCTTCCTGGCTCTCATTCTACTCCAATGATGCTTGTGCCCCACTTTTCATCAAAAAATGAGCTACTGCACTGGATTCACAGTCAGCTTTGAAGCTAGCAATCACAATTCCTCCAGCAATGTCCCTTTATTTCCAGTTATTTTAGATACTTAGATTCTGTGTTTTCCTACAAATCTTAGAATTAGCACAGCGTTTTCACGAGGCGAGGAAAACTTAGAAATTTCGTTAGTGATACATTGAATCTGTTGATAATGAATCAATTAAAGGGCAAATGCCACTTGAACAACACTGAAAGGTGATATGTATCTTGAGATGATGGTTTCTATTAGGTATTGAAAGATAACCAGTCACACAGAAAGCCAAACGATCACAACAGAAACCCAGAGACAAACTGAAACAGACCCATAGGGTTACAGGGAGAAAGACATAAAACATTTGGGTTTGGGAATTTCTTTTATCAAGAAAAGTGAACTAGTTTTCATACAAATTACTTCTCTTATTGCTGTAATACCTAACAAAAGCAGCTCACAGAAGGAAGGGATTATTTGAGTTCATAACTTGAGTCCATCCACCATTGTAGATAAGGCTTGGTAACAGGAGCTGGAGGGAGCTCTGCATCTGCAGTTAGGAAATAGTAAAGATGAATGCTGGTACGCAGCTTACTTTCTCCTTTTGATTCGGTCCAACACTCCAGCCTAGGGAATGGTGCCACCACATTCAGGATGAGTCTTCCTATCTCAGCCCAATCCAAAAATGTCTTCACAGATGTGCCCAGATCCTTTTATCCTATGTGATTCTAGATCCTGCGAAGTAAACAAATGATATTAACCATCACACTCAACTTGAATGCAATGTCCTTCTTGATAAGCATAGAAACATAGCCTGTGTGTTATCTCTCCATCCTCTGACTTCCTGTCTTTAGTCTGTTGGCATTTCACCTCAGGGTAGTCACAATTATGAAACTTCATATGAGATTAAAAAGAAGCAAAAAAAAATCATAGAGAAATTCTCTCTGTCCACAGAAACAGAACACTGGCTATTGTAGAAGGAATGCTCAGTGCTTTTTTCAATTTTATTTCTCTTCAGACAATGTCCTTAAAAGGAACCTAATTTTAGAACTGTGAGAATGAAGCAGGTAGTTATAAAAGCAATGTGTGTGTTTGTGGTCCCAAGAAAAGAGCTCCTTGGTCAGAGTATGGGATAAACACACATCATTTTTCCATTACTTTTTCTCTTATGATGTCCCAAGAATCATCTTTATCCCTTAAAACCAAATGATGGTTCTGTAAGACATTATGAGTTTCCAAAGAATAGGAGAGGAGGCCTCTGGGAGATTGTCTTGGTTAGGGTTTTACTGCTGTGAACAGACACCATGACCAATGCAAGACTTATAAAGGACATTTAACTGGGGCTAGCTTACAGGTTCAGAGGTTCAGTCCATTATCATCAAGGCAGGAACATGGCAGCATCTAGGCAGGCAGGGTACAGTAGGAGCTGAGAGTTCTACATCTTCATCTGAAGGCTGCTAGCAGAACACTGACTTTCAGGCAGCTATGATGAGGGTCTTAAAGCCCACGATCACAGTGACACACCTACTCCAACAAGACCACACCTTCAAATAGTGTCACTCCCTAGGCCAAGTATATTCAAATCATGACAGAGACTGATAGTCTTATTGGTCCAAGAGAAGAAAAGAATAGAAAGAAGATAACTCTTATGCTTTGTGAGCTGCACATGTGAGAGGCAGGTCCAAAGTGGCAGTTGAAGACCTAAGAAGACCTGGCATTAAAACAACCAGCTACAAAACTGAAATGAAACTTATATTCTGATTCTGACTGAACTGATCATCACCTACTTTAACAAAAATCAACATTCATGTCATATTTTAGTGGGAGTCATAAGCTCATAATGCAACTTCCAAAGTGTTTGAGAAACAATCCAAAAGTACTCATCACTTAAAGAATTATAAATACACAGCCAACACTAGATAATGAGCAGGTGCTAAGATCAGAGGGACAGATACTAGACTGAACAGACTAACTTTAAAGCAGTTGTTATAACTGTGCTTTAAGATGTTTGGATGGTTCATTCTGGATTTAAAAACAAAAATATTTTAAATCCTAGAAAAGACAAAAGATTATGTAAAAGGAACAAATGTAAATTTCATAACAAAAAAAATTGCAATGTCTGAAATAAAACACATTTGGACTGGCTCAATAGGATAATGGAGATGGCAGAGGAAAGGATCAGTGAACTTGAAGGCAGATCAATAAAATCACCCAATCTGAGTAACAGATAGATCAAAAGAAAAAAGGGCTTCAAGGACCCATAGGAAAAATCAAAGGTTGCACCATTCATGTCTTTTGAGTCTCAGAAGAAAAGAAAGAGATTGGACAGAACAAAATAATTGCACAGACTATGACTGAGTTTTTCCCAGGTTTGATGAAAGACATAATTTTATAACTCAGGGAATTCAGCAAACTTAAAATAGGATAAACTCAAAGAAAGACCCACCTAGATATATAATCAAACAGCCAAAAGATAAAGATATAGACAAACTCTAGCTATCACCCAAAGGGGAAGAAATAGCATCAGGGAACCAAACTTCAGAATATGAATTTCTCACTAGAAGCATGGAGGCCAGGAGACTGTGAGTGGAATCTTTAAAGTGCTGAAACAAAAGAGCTGTTGGCAGAATTGTGTATTCAGAAAAGACACTCGGGGGATTACAGTGAAATGAAGGCATGCTCAGATGAAGGGAAATGAGGAGAATTTCTCATCAGCAGATCTGTTTTAACAGAAGGGCTGCAGGGTGAAGGGCAAGAACAGCATAGAGATACAGAAAACATCAAGAAAAGAGCCTCAGTGACCTAAAAACCAGAGAACATAATGAGCTTATGGGGTTTTTATCTTTGTACGTTCTTTAATTTTGTTAAAATGTAGTATTATATTATTGGATGGAGTTTTCACTACAGGTGGGCATAGCACGTGCCAAGATAGACATAACATGCATAATAGCTATTATGAAATAGGCAAGGAGTTTATATTGTTTCCACATTTCATTTGATGTGGTAAATTCTTAATTCTAGTTATATTTTTAAAGTTTGTTTGTGTGCATATAAGTCCTAGAGTAGCCACTGAAAACAGTACAAAGAAATATAAATCAAAAGTCAATAAATAAACCAAAGGGGGACAGTAAATAAATATCCAAATAATTCTTTAAAAAGTAGGAAAGAAAACAATGGAAAACAAAAAGAACTGTTAGAGTCCAGTGTTTCAATAATGCACTAAATGCAAATGTTATAAATACACAAATTAAATAGCAGAGATGAACATAATGGCTAGTAAAAACAAGTTCAAACTAACATGATTCCTATTAAGAAACCAGTTTTTAAAACTAATTACAAGATAGGTCAGAAGTGAAAGCTATACCATGGACGCATTGATGAAAAGACAGTGGGGACTGGTAAGAGGGCTCACTGGGTAAAAGCACTTGCCAGCAAAACGGACAACCTACAACTCACATGGTGAAAGAAGGGAACCAGCTACTGCAAGCTGTCCTCTGACCTCCACATAAGCACCATGGCACATGTCTTCACACACATACTACACAAGAAAGACAGACAGACAAAGGAAGAGAAAGAGGGAGGGAAGGAGGGAGGGAGGGAGAACATTAAGTTAGTTTGTCTGTTTTTTTTTTTTTAAAGGGAGCATCACCCTGCATAATGAATGGAGTTTATAATTCTTAAACGAGAGTGGATAATCCCAAAGAGTCTAGGGAAATGAGAATGGATGTATGAGAGCCAAGGGAGCCCTTAGATGATGACAGAAACAGGATAAAGACTAATGGTAACACATTCACAAAGGAACTCACACAATATGTACTCACTGATAAGTGGATATTAGCCCAAAACCTAGGATACCCAAGATATAAGATACAATTTCCTAAACACATGAAACTCAAGAAAAATGAAGACTGAAGTGTGGACACTATGCCCCTCCTTAGAAGTGGGAACAAAACACCCTTGGAAGGAGTTACAGAGACAAAGTTTGGAGCTGAGATTAAAAGATGGACCATGTAGAGACTGCCTTATCCAGGGATCCACCCCATAATCAGCATCCAAACGCTGACACCATTGCATACACTAGCAAGATTTTATCGAAAGGACCCAGATGTAGCTGTCTCTTGTGAGACTATGCCGGGGCCTAGCAAACACAGAAGTGGATGCCCACAGTCAGCTAATGGATGGATCACAGGGCTCCCAATGGAGGAGCTAGAGAAAGTACCCAAGGAGCTAAAGGGATCTGCAACCCTATAGTTGGATCAACATTATGAACTAACCAGTACCCCGGAGCTCTTGACTCTAGCTGCATATGTATCAAAAGATGGCCTAGTCGGCCATCACTGGAAAGAGAGGCCCATTGGACACATAAACTTTATATGCCCCAGAACAGGGGAACGCCAGGGCCAAAAAGGGGGAGTGGGCGGGTAGGGGAGTGGGGGTGGGTGGGTATGGGGGACTTTTGGTATAGCATTGGAAATGTAAATGAGCTAAATACCTAATAAAAAATGGAAAGAAAAAAAATGAAAAAAAAAAGACTAATTGTCAATGAAGTCGTGAAATGAGGGCTGGGTATAAAAGGTGAGTAGCAGAGCAGGAGACAGTGAGTCCTGATACAGTCATCTTCATCATCTCTGATGCCCAAAAGTGGCTGTGTCACTTAGAGCAGAAAGTAGAATGAGGAGCTGACATACAAAGATAATATGAGTTAACCATGTACAACAAACTGCTATGGGGTATGAGCTATGGGCTATTTCCTGGGAAACTCTGCACCTGACTCTCCTTGCACCCAATGGTCTGTGTGCCAATTGTAGTATTTTATATAGTACATGGCCTGAGACATTAGCAAAATCCTAAGGTTTAGTGCTGGTCAAAAGTGAAATCTCTATTAGAAAACATGACTCCATTGCTGCTTCACTGGGACACAGAAAATGGCAGTCTGAAACTAAATACAAGATTCTTTTTTTTCTTCCGATTTTTTATGAGGTTGCTGGACTGCTTTTCCTACTAGCTCCCACAAACCAAGGCAAAGAGTGCAGAAAAAAATCAAAGTGATATGGAAGAAAGACAGTAAGACCGCATTTAGATAGTTGGCGTCTAAGGTACTCTGATGGGTTGACCCCCTCTGACAGCCTGATGAGATATAAAATCACTTTGAGCACAAGTATGCCCGTGGGCAGTTATCCTCTTGATTATGCTTCTTGAGATGGGAAGACTTCACTGCAGGTGGCACCGTGCCCTGGATGGGACTCTGGACCTTACTATAAACAAGGAGAAAGTGGGCTGAGCACAAGCATTCAGTGTGCTGTTTTAAGTTCCTGGTGTCTTGATTTTCCCACCATGATGGACTGTTCCCTCAAACTGTGAACCAAAATAGTCTTTCTCTCTTAAGTTCCTTTTGTTAGAGTATAGCATTTTTACGATGTCAACAGGAAAAGTAATTAAGGCAGGCAACTATACAACACAGTGTTTATAAGCACCGCAAGCAATCAGAAGGGTGGTCTTAGATTCAAGGTGGGCATGAGAAAAGACAGAGGAGAAGCCGTACTCTCACCTGAGGAGGCTGTCTTAAGTGAGAAAGAGGAAACCTCAGAGGCAAAGAGCCTCTGAGGGTTACTCTGGAACGTGCATGGTCAGTGGTATCTAGCAGTGTGCCAGCACTCAGTCAAAATGGTCAGAGAGCTGGGACAGAGAGGCCCAAGGCTTTCAGAGCATTTGGACTATAAAACCCGCTCATTGGTGCCCATAAAGACAGAAGATGCAAAAATCTCAACCCTCCAGCACTGGAGGATTTTGTGAACATAAATTGACTCTCTCACAAAGCAAGAATGGTCAATACTGATGAGTAGGGGTGATCCTGGGAGACACAACCCCAGGGGACCCCAACTGTCTACATTTGAGTACAAGACACAGGAGATTTCTTAAACACGGGAGAAATGTCTCCTTCAATTTAGGATCAATACAAACTTTCCCCTATGGACCAAATTTCAGTATATTTTTATTTAAAAGGAAGAAAACTCAGCCCTGTAAGCTATGATCCACCTTGGCAGAAGCTCTGGGCTTTCAGAAGCATGGACAACAAACCCAAGCCTCCTATGTGCTGAGGCTTGCTCATTCTAGCCTAGGTGAGGTTATTTAGTAACATCATCTAAAGGGGTACGTGAACTGAAGTGTTTCTATCAAACCATCTCCTCTTTGGAATCAGGCGAACCCTGCTTAAAGTCTTTAGGAAGTGATTTTTCTAGCAACTCTCAGGACCTCTTTTCCAAACAGCTCAATCAAGAGGATCCTGAAATGGAAACAGGAAGAGCAATGAGCATGAAATCCTCATTAGAAGTCAGTCCTTATCAATAGCAAGAAACTCCTCCCATGTCCATCACTAATGATGAGTATAGCCAGACTTTGCCTACTTGGTGGGTTCTTTCTTCCATCTTTCTCCCGGCTTTTTCCTACCATTTCAACCCCTAACACTCAATATGGGAGGAAAAAAGGATCGAGGGGAAAGAAGGTAATGTTATCTTTAGACTACTTCCCGTTGATTAGAGTTCCTTGGGCAAGTTTGATCTTCACCATCAGGATAACTAATTTCTTATTTCTTCTTTATTCATGACTACTTAACAAATAGTAACCAAGCAACAACAACCCTGCCTCTCAGGGCCCTAGCATTTATACACCCTCGCAAAAGTTCCCAGAATTCCAAACGTCACAATCACAAAAGCTGTCTGCAGCTGGCAAAATCATGCCCCTTCCAGAGGCAAATCATAGCCAGCTGCTGTGGGCAATCTGCAGCAGCCCCACATCCCACACCTGGGATTAAAGCACAAACATATTCTTACCATATTTCTGTGTTTTTCAAAGAAATCAAAAGTCCAAAATTGTCCCTACAGATGGGCCTTTCAGAAATCCCATCTACTGACATGAGACAGAGCAGACATGTATGCTGGGCATATGAAGACAAATATGCATAATAATATAACCTCACCTGCTGCATACTGGAAGGTGTGCTCCCAAGTAATGCATAGAGATGATTCATTCACTTTTTTAAAAAGTGCCTATGGCAGACGACTGGCCAGGCAGGCACTGACATGGATGTGCTGTAGGCTTAAAATTTTATTTGCAAATCATGATATAATGGAAATGGACATCATACTTTGCATTTATATAGCAACGATTTCTCCAAGGACCTCAAAGGATTCTGTAGCCATTACCTGACTCATCCTTGTTACCGGCTTGTAAGATGAAGGAGAGGCCAGGATTACTCATCCCATCTCATTAAAGAGGATGTAGGTGCCCCGAGGGGATTTACAGATGGGCCAAGGACATAGTATGAATCATTTGTTTGCTCTAAACTATGGGCAGACTGAAATTTAGTCACAAATTGTCCTTAGACTTACCAATTCTGACCCGTAGGCTTCTGAGTTGGCAATGATTCCGGTGGTTAAATGCACAGTGCAGAGGGGAAACATTGACTTGACAAACAGAGGGAGCAATGCCCAGAAGTTCATATGTCCTTCCCTGGGCTACTGCTGCTGGCACTCTTCCACACAAGCAAGCATAGCACTCTCACAGCAGAGAGGTGGAAATGCCCCTCCTAGTTCTGTACTGGACACAGCTCTATGTTAATAACAGCCTCAAATGACTGTCCATAATGCACATTTCACATACATTGAGTCCATCTTACAATGGCTATGTCAACTTTACTTCCTTGTAGAAGTAAGGCAGAGGCTCAGAGAGACCTGGAGACTTATCTATGGCCATGTGCCTGATGTGTGTAGGCTCAGGACTGAGTATGCTTGGCTAATTAGAATACATTTATTTCTTCCATACTTCCCATTAGAAATTCCTATCCACACAGTAAGGGCCCCAGTGACAGAGCGACTCACCAAAACTATATCAAGTAAGTCGTAAGTATGTTCCTTGGATTCAGTCATTCACCACGCAGATATGCCTGAAAACACAATATTGTGTGTGATAGTACACACGATTTATCTATTAAGATAAAAACTAAGAAGCTAGAGCCAACTGGATCCCCCCACCACCCACTTACAGTCTTCCTTTGCCAGAAGGGTCCACGTGGCACAAACCCACCATCTGTCCAATGTCATCACCAGGTTGCTTTAGCCCTCCTGGTACTAGAGTCCACTTGAAGGAGACTCTGGCATGAGTTGTGGCAGAACCCCACCAGCAGAGGTGGGGACGACTGTAACCTGGAGGTGGATTGCTTGACCCAACACCACCAGTTAGCATCTGAGATCCCATGATCCACCATCACTGGGCAGAAAGGGCAGAGAGCTCTCTCGCAGCAGTAACACCTTCATGTAGATGGAAACTGATGCTCAGGCCTCCTGGGAGTTAGCAGAGAACAATGAAAGTGCATAAGCAGCAGGGACACATTCTCTGGAGTTTTTTTTCCCAATTTGGCATTTGGTCACCACCAGCTGGTACCACATTTAGCAGGGAATGGAAACTGGGGTAAGAAAGCAAGGGCCACATCTACATCTACTGGGGACTTCTTTCATTTTGCCTGCTTTAGATGGGCATGTCACTTATTGCCACAGCTCTGAGATTCAGGTATTAAGAACTCCCTCTTCCCCCTCCCCACCACCACCCCAATCTCCCACTACAGAAGGCAAAGTCCAGGATGTAAAAAGCAAAGCTAGTGTGGGGGTGGGAGGGGATGCCTTGCACAAGCATTTGTCCCCTGGAGCTGGGACTGAGCTATAGCTTCAGCCATGGACACAAGCACACCTATGTGCACTTTCACAGGGACCCCAGATATAAGCCACACATGCAACCTTGAAGCTTCTGGGGGTTATGCAAAATTATGGAAAAGAAAGATGTAGCATAAATCATACTGACATTTTACTTAAGTCAATACACCCAATTGATTATCATTTCAACATATAATCAATATAAAATAGATATTTCACATCTTTATTTTTCTTTATGCTTTTCATTATGGGTCTTTGGAAACTGACTGTACTTTCTATTTATGATACTTCTTCACTTAGACAAGTTGCAGCTGAAGTGTTCAGGAGTCACAGAAGGTGTGTGGCCATAGCGAATAGGCAGTGTGGATCAAGATGAATGTATGAAGCTTGGGGGATAAGTCTGGAGACAACCACTTACCAGGATGACAGCACAGTGGTTAGACAGCAGAACCATGCCCTCTTGGTTGTGTGTCCATCTGCAGAGTCTGCCAGCTGCACATCTATGGCAGGCAGGTTCCTCAGCCTGAGCTGCCTTGGATGATAATGACGACAACGACGACAACGACGACGACGACTGCAAATAAAGATGCTCACATCTTCACAACAACTATTTTTACTGCTCAAGGACACCCAGATGTCTAGTGTCTTTCACCTAGATGTCAAATGGAAGTTGCAGAGATTCAGGGAGAAGACAACCCAATGGGTCAGGTGCCTCATCTCCAGGGAGGGTGGCAACGGAGATGGAGTCTCCAGTCCATCTCTGGGCATGTTTCTCATCCTCCCTCTAGTCAGGATCCAGGAACTGGAGTCTGCTGTTTCTTGTGGATGGTGGGTTTCTGAGGGCTTGGTATCTGGGATTCTTCCTCCCCTGGACTCTGAGCAGAAAGATGGCAAGGCTGCTCACCTTGAAAGATGAGAACAAACCAAGGCTGTGCTGAATCCCTGCCAGCTGTTTGTGAGAGTCATGATCGAACACATTGGCAAGCTCCTTTCAGGTGCTCCCTGGAGGAAAACTGCTCCCACTGATGTCCTGTTGGATCCTGAAGCCCAGGACCATGCATGAGGAAGTCCCAGAGACCCAACAGTGAGCTATTAAGACAGAAAGCACCACTTTCAGCCCCAAGCTGTTCTAACGCTCAGAAGCCTGGGCTGTTGGTGATGCCAGACAGTGGTGCCTTGTGCTTCTCTAACTGAATTGGACAACTGTCTTCATGTCTCCCAGATATCATACCTGAAACACTTCAACATCTTGATCTGGCTGAGGACTGGATGCTTGTGTTCTTTTAACATCCATCTGTTGAAATCCCAACAGTGATGGGACTAGGGTAGGGTAATTACCTTGGCAGGGTGATTGAGACTGTGCCCGGTTGCAAGTGTGGGGCCCCCCTGCATAGGACCAATGCCTTTATCAGTCTTGAGATAGTTTGCTGCTGCTGGCTGCTCTCTGGCAAGTAAGATTTTGGGAAGCCTGCGGTCTGTTCAAAAAGACCTCTGCTGTGCAGGCATCCCATAAAGCTTGGGCCATGTTGGCATCCTGGCCTCAACATCAAGTTTTAGAGCTGTGAGACATAAATTTCTGTGACTTAGAAGCCACCTAGCCTCTAAGAGACTGAGTAAGACCTTTACCTCAGGCCATTACTAAATGCCAAGCCCTTTCTTAATAGCTTTGTGGCTTGTCACAGAGTCTAGAACACATCCCCCATTTTAATATGAGTGGCTAATCATGCACTGATAAAGTGGAGTTCATTCCCAGAATGCTCTGCCCAGTTAGTGCCCTCAGCTCGCACCCATCACACCACACCACCCACTCCCAAGTAAGACAGGGAGACAAGGCAAGGTGGGGATTGCTCTTCTTCCTGCAGAGGCCAACCAGCTTCACCCCAACTTGGGTGGTTTCCCAGAGGATTCTACTGGCCCCTGAAGACTCTGATCAAGGGTAGTGGACTGTGGAACATGCGACTTAGAAGCCAGCTAGGATCCCTGGTCCCACAGCCTTTAGTTAAGTGCACCTTCATACTGAGAGAAATCACCATCTGCTTAGCTTTCCCCACAGCTCTGTCAATCATTCAGTGAAGAAAGTTCTTGCCACCAAGGCCCAGAAATAGGCCCCAGGGGGGCCACCCGGAGCTCTAGCTGCAAATGTGTTTACACAGCATAGAACTGTCTTTCTTGCATAACTGACCTGACCAAGCAGCACGGGCCTTGAAGATATATGATCACCCTATTGCATCCCTCTACCAGGTAGTGTCAGGCATACAGCACATGCCAGGCTCCCAACTGTTCTTCTCTGCCTACTGGTGCTGAAACCAGGGTTCCCTAGATAGTGCCTGGGATAACGAACGGCCTCATGAGGAAATGTGAGGTGGGGCCAGGAGGGAGCGAGGCAGTAGGCACAGAAAGATCAAGCTTGCACAGAGGTGACTATATCCAAAGGACTCAAGGGACCAGAGTTCCTAAACTGAAAAAAAAAAGTTGATCATCCAGTCCTCCTACCCACTTAGTGAGGGAAGACCCAGAGAAAATAACTAAATAGCATAATAACTAGAAAACATAGAGGTATTGGAAACATGCCACAATCCCAGCATTAGGGAGACTGAGGCAGGAGAATTACAGGGAGTATGAGGTCAGCCTGGGTATAGAGTGAGATTCTGTGTCAAAAAACAAGAAAGGGAAAGAGAATAGGGGTAGGAGGAGAAGGAAGGAGGAGAAGGGGGAGGGGAAAAGATGGAAATTAAAGCAGTATATTGTAAGGGCTTTGGATAAGACTAAACCTAGCAGAACACTACCCTTTGCCTGCTCTATAGACTTCTCCGTCACCTTTTAGCATCCACGTGTGTCTCATTTTTCTCATCACTGAGATGAAGACAATAAATGTATCCTAAATGATGATGTGTGGGACCCGCTTGAGAACATGAGTGAATAAAGCAGGTAACACTTAACCTGTGCCTAGGAAGGTGGGGAGAGAAGGGAAAAGGGAGGATATAGGACTGGTACAGAAGCAGTGGACAAGAGGAATAACATGGGATGTCTGAGCTCACTGCATCACTGTGAAATTAACTATTGCAAAAGATCACACAGAGAATATAAGGGGAGCATAGTCCAGCAACAGAAGAGTGGGTGGTCCTGAGATGGATCCTAGCAGGGGATGGAAAAAGAGAATGAGGGAAGGGAGAGGAGGATTCTCAAACCCACTCCATGAATGGAAAACCTGAAACCCAGACCAGTCTCTCTTTGATCCACTAAACAGCCAGAGTCTTCGGCCCCTTAGCCTAGAAGGAAGCAAGCCATTCCCTGAACTGCCTCCATCTCCCTCCACTTCACTGGGTTTTATTGACAACCACTCCTCCTGGATTGCTCTTTGCCTCTGTTGGCTTTTCCCCAAAACCCATTCACTTGTGGGTTAGCTCTTTTCAGCGCGGTCAAAAGGCAAAAGAAAGTAACATGAGAGTGAACAGCCAGGCCAAGGAATGTCTCCTCCCATGTAGAAGCCTCAACACCCAAAGTCAAGGAGCAGCCTAGAGAGGAAGCCAGTTCTCTGTGTCGCATCCTCTGTCCCTGAATTGGGTAGGCCTGCTTTTTCCTCTCCTGCTAGGAAAGTAGAAAGCAGTTCTGAGAATGCCACGCAAGAAGGGCGCTCTCTTCTCCTAGCCATGAACATGCATGTGCTCAAAGCCTGATGAACAGTAAATATGACCTTTTACACGTTACTTGGCAGGTTCATGTATGGCATCTCCCAGCCAGAATGTCTTAGGCCATGGCTGTTTGTGGTTTGATGACGTATTTTTTTTTTTTGGGTCTGGTCTTGATAGCTCCCCCAGAACTTCTGCAACTGGCTCTCACTTTCTCTCACTCTTCAACTCTAACTTTTGCTTGGGTATTTAATCAGTCTTGCCGGGAAGCAAACATGAATATATTTATGAATCTTGGTCCCAGAGTTGTCATGCACGCTGTATTAGCTTATTACTGTATCTCCAAGATAATTCTTCCTTCTCATCTCCTTACACCTGTGCTTTTGAGTTCGGGGAGATCGCAGCTCAACACAAATTACTTTTAATGTTTGGTTTGCAAAGGGGGCTGCTTTGAGGGTTTCTGTCTTGAGCAGGTGTGTCTTCTCCTTGCATCCTTATTGCCTTTGCCTTTGTTCTTCCCTGTCTCCAAAAGAGAAATCTGGTGAATTAGACTTCAACCCCTAGAGGTGGCTTCAGCCCGAGAATATAACTAAACCTAATGAGCAAAGAGAACCGTGTATAGAGGGAAGGGCAAGACACATGCATCGAGGATGTAAGTGGGCCATGAGCCACTGCTCGCTGGAATGGCATGTCACAGAAGTCAGCTATGACTTAACTTATACAGAAGTGCCAGAGTATCAGAGATCTAAACTTCTCTATGGCAGAACCTAGAATGGTCCTTGGAATAAAGTGTATTTTGTAGCCATGGAAGATGAAGGGAAACACAGCAGTGACCCTAAGATCCTCTTTCAGAAGTGTGGGGATGAGAGTGTAGATTAGGGGCAATGCTTAGATTTTAGTATAGAGGCTCTGAGCTTCTGGAAGCCACTCTCAGGGAGCTGTTCTGAGTGCTGAGTGTCCCCACCTCTTTTCCCAGACCTACAATCTCACCACACTATAAGACCTCGCTGTGTTCGTGCACTGGCGGCTTTGAATGCAACTGGAATGGCTTTGCCTGCAAGAGAGGACAGGAAAGGCTGGCAGCAAAAGCCAAGCTGAGGCAGGAAAACAAGGACTGGAAAGGAAGCCAGTCCGAGAAACACATCACATCCCAAGGAAGGATGACTGAATTTGCCCAAGGTTCAGAGTCAGCCAGATAGCTGCATTATGAGCTCAGAAGAACAAAGGAATAGACAGTGCCAGAGTGAATATGGGGTCCAGGCTGCAGACAGAGGTGATGGAACCAATGGCTGAGGGACCTGAGGGTCCTTCAGTTTCATGCCATTTTGTGGCATATAGCAATCATTAATGGGAGGATTTGTTTCCCAGTCACTTGGGAAGCAATGACACACATCCCACCTTTGCCTGTCCTGTCAAGGAGAAAGTCAAATGGAGCTAAGCAGAGTTTTCATTCCAATGACACAGCTTTCAAGGCCACTTACACAGTGTGACAGTTGCATTCCAGGACCCCAGAGCAGTGAGTCCCACTTGTGAGACAGAGACAGATGTCATCTCTGTAGTGCCATATGAAGGACAAAAGGGAAGCTGTGTAGCCTTCCTATACCATACCCACTTCCATCCCATCATAGTGCCTAAAATTCCCGTCACCTGCTGCTTGGGCTTTCAGGGCAGACACACTAGGAAAGGACAAATGGTACCCAGGAGTCAGGCAGCTGTTGCAGAACAAAAACCCTGAAAGTCAGAACAAGCTGGTTTCAGACCCCAAATTAATTCTCCCTTCAACCACACACACACAGAGAGAGAGAGAGAGAGAGAGAGAGAGAGAGAGAGAGAGAGAGCTGATACCTCTCACTTGGCATCCTAAAGGCTCTGTGTCCTTGTTTAGGAAAATATAAACTCTACCAATTTTGTATTTATGACTGGCATGCACGAGGAGCCAACATGGGGACAGGAGCACATACTGAGAGAAATGTTTCTCCATTTTACCACTGTCTCTATGAACACTGAAAACTGGTATGGTAGGTAAAACCTAGGCAAGAGGCAAGAGTCACAGTCTCTGCTAATGAGTTGTGTGACCTTGGCAAAGTCACTTTTCTTTCCTGGCCTTAAACCGGATTCATTCACTTAACAGATAATGTTTGGAGCTAAAGAGGTGCCTCAGTGGGTAAAATACAAGCCATCTCTGTAAGCATGGGGACTGACTGCAGTTTGGATCCTCAGCGTCTGCACTCAAAGCCAGGTGGGCATGGTGACTTTCCTGTCATCTCAGAGCTTGAAAGGAGGGCAGTGGATATCCAAGAGCAACTTGTTAGCTAGACTAGCCTAAAAGGTGATCTCCAAGTTCAACAAGAGACCCTGCCTCAATAAAATACAGTGGAGAGTGCTCTAGAAAATACCCAGTATGAAAATTTCTGAATACATCCACATAAGCAAATGTATGCACCCACACACATACACTCATGCAACACACACACACACACACACACACTTGAGTTTCCAATATGTGCAGTGTCCATCTGTTTCTGTGATAAATAAATCAATAACTACGTGAATGAACTAGTGGTAAGCAATAGGTAGATACAGTATGACCTTATGGTGGGGAGGTCCTGGGTGGCTACTTTAAATGAAGTCCTCAAACAGACCTATAAGAAAAGGTGAATTTTATACTGAAGCCTTCAGTAAAAAGAGACCAGCCATGAGAATATCAAAAGGAAATTCTGAACAGCTAGAAGGGCAGCAAGCCCAAAGGCTACCTCCGAAGGAAGAGTGGGTGACTTATGAAGTCCTTTCTAGGTCCCTCAGGATTTCTCTGTAGTCTCTGTGGTCAGGACGTGACTTTTGTGTAGGACACAGGGATAAGCCAGGTGAGAAGTCTCTCATGAGCTGATTACCATCCCTCAAAGGTGGAGGGGACCAACGTACTTAGACTACTCCTGCTGAGGTCCAGCTGAGCAAGGGAAAACTCAGAGCCAAGACTGAAGAGAGAAGTGCAGCTAAGAGAGAAAAGAAACAACCGGGTGCTGGTCTGAAAAGACCATGGTAGGGACCAGGGCTGGCTTCCTTTTGAAGAACATGGCAGTTGCCCATCACAACACCCAAAGCAGAAGCTGCCTGGATAGCTGGGTGCTTTTGGACCCTCTTCATTGGAACTGAAAAGAGGTAAAACCAAGTCATTGAGTCAGGAAGAGGCTCCCCAGATGAACATAGATGTAAGGGTCTGGGCTAGGAAGACTGACGCAATCGATATTTATTAACTTGATCAGTCACTTACTTAATAAACATCTAGTGAGGAGTCAGTCTGTCTTCTGGGCCTATTCTCCCTGATGGGACTTCATCACACAAAGCAGACAAAGGTCCCTAGATAAATCCTAATTTTATGGAAAAGGAGATCGGTATGTATCAGAAGCCTGAGGTCTTAAGTCTAAAGCCTAGGCCTTCTATTTAATCTGAACATGGTATGCCCAGTCTGTGTCTAGGGTATGGCTGTTGCTCACTAAACTCAGGCTGGAGAAGGCCCCAACCCTCAAAGCTCTGCTGTTCTTTCACCATTATGCCACTGAGGAGCTCACAGAGTGAACCAGGGTGCCCAGGCTCACACTGCTGAGGGTCTAGGCTCCCTCTCTGGGTCATCTCAAAGGGTAGCACTCACTCATTTGTTCTCATAACATATACTGTTATGTGTGGAATTGACCCATCAGAACCCTCCCAGACTGCACTGGAGGGAGGCCCTACAGCGAGATGGGCAACAACAGCTCTCTGTGTTGTGTGGGGTAGCTGCTGCTTCCAGCTCCCTGGACAAAGACCAGGACTGGTGGTATCACTGCCTGCTCATAACAACAGTGGAGTCTTCATTGACTTGGGGGTTTCTTTGTCTTGTTTTTCTTTTTTGTTGTTTATTTGTTTTGTTCTTGTTTTAGCAGAGCTTTAAATGAAACTTATGTGTGTATGTGTGTGCATGTGTGCACGCATACATGCGCACGCATATGTGAGACACATTTAAGACACGCACTCTACAACTAGTTATCTTAGCTTTGTTGTGAGATTTGGAAGGTTGTTTCCAGGTGTGCAGCCAATTATCTGGACCTGACAGGCCTTCTGAAAATATTCTGAACAGCCCATGTTAATTTCAACAAATTCACCTTTGCTTAACGTTAACAAGATTTGGTTTCTGTTACTTAAGGCTGAGAACCATGACCACTGTTCTTCTAAGTCCATTGGCTCCTCTTAAGCACTACTTAAAATGACAAGAGTTGTCTTTCCTGTCACAGTAGCCACTGGAGGGTAGCAGGCATGGCTCTGTCCTACTCCATGGTCTTGGGCCTCAACATGGGTCACATGAAGAGTATCAGTAAGGTGAGAGTCAACAAACATACCAGATCTGTGAGACATGATCCGGGGTTGTGTGGCTTGGCACCTTAAAAGCAATGCCCATGAACAAGCTATTCAAGGGCTGGAGAGATAGATGGCTCAGAGGTTGACAGCACTGACTGCTCTTCCAGAGTCCCTGAGTTCAATTCCCAGCAACCACATGGTGGCTCACAACCATCTATAATGAGATCTGGCTAAATCTTCTAGCATTCAGGCAGAAGGCAGAAAAACATGTACATAATAAATAACTCTAAAGAGGAGGAGGAGGAAGAAGAAGAGGAAGGAGGAGGTGTGGGAGGAGGAGGAAGGGGAGGAGGAGGTGGTGGAGGAGGAGGAAGAGGAGAAGGAGGAAGGGGAGGAGGAGGAGAAGGAGAAGGAGGAGGAGGAGGAGGAGGAGGAGGAGGAGGAGAAGGAGAAGGAGAAGCAGAAGCAGAAGCAGAAGCAGAAGCAGAAGCAGAAGCAGAAGCAGAAGCAGAAGCAGAAGCAGAAGCAGAAGCAGAAGCAGAAGCAGAAGAAGAAGAAGAAGAAGAAGAAGAAGAAGAAGAAGAAGAAGAAGAAGAAGAAGAAGAAACAGCAGAAACAGCAGAAGCAGAAGAAGGAGCAACTACTCAAGGTGTCTAAGGGCAATCAAGCTTTCAAGTTCATTGAAAAGAGGCTGTGGCCACACCTCAGGCCAAGGGGGAGCAGAGAGAGCTGCATAATTACTGGAGGCCTTGAGGGAAGCAGCCTATTGATTTTACCCTGATTGTCCCTCTCTCACTGAATCTTTATACTAGAAACAAATAGATGCACTTTGTGTACATCTTGAGTGGCCTAATTTTTCTCAAAATTTTTAAATATTTTAAACAAGGTGAAGATGGAAATATAATGTACCACAATTTGTAGATGCGTCAACATGTGGGTTTCTCAGGAACCTGATAGTGTGTGCCAGGCATAGTGGGACTGAAGGAGACAGAAAAAACAAAAAGCTTTAACACCAATTAAATATGATCAACAAGTTTACTTAGAGGCATTAGGGTGCATAGAAAGAAGAAAATAGAATAAGGAACTCTGTCTCAGCCCAGACAGCAGGAGGCAAAACTGAACTACTGACTTCTCTACACCTTCTTTCCCCTTCTTGTTTTCTGGAAAAGCACGGACAATGAGTTCTGTTTGCTAAAGATAAAATTGTCTTAACTAGAAACCTGCACATTTCAGCTTGTATAAAACTCAGCTCTAAGGAAAATGTCCTTTAGGATGAAGGAGAGAAGAGCATCTTGGGGTGGTTTATGGTCACATATTCAAGATTATGACAATGACTATGCATCTATAAGCTATAAAATATTGGTGATTGGGACTGGGCTCTTTAAGCAATAGCTAGAGGCTACATCTATGTGCTAATTAAAGAGCCTTTCCTTTTATCTCTTGAAGAAAGGTAAGCCCCCCCCCCCAACAGTACAAGCATGTAATACCTCCTGCTTGGGAATCGAAGGTAAGAGGACCTAGAGTTCAAAGACAATCGTGAGTGCATAGCGAGTTTAAGGGAAGCAAGAGCTATATAAGACACTGTCTCAAAACACACACATACACACATACATGGACACACATACATGGACACACATACATGGACACACACATGCACACTCACACACATGGATACACACATGCATGCACACCACATGTGCACTCACACACACCACACAGCCATCACACATACTTTATACACATATACACACATAGCACACACATGGACACACATATTACACACACACACATACACAAAAACACACACATCTCATGCTCTACACATACATGCACACTCACACACATGCACAGACACAAACACATTTAGACCTACAATACACAACACACATAGTCACATACCACACACACAGACACAAACATTCACTCACATACACCACAGACACACACTCAAATACACACATAAACCACATCTCTCTCTCTCTCACACACACACACACACACACATACACACACACCACATACACCGCACACTCTCACTTATATACACCACACAGACAGACATACACATACATGCACATACATATATACCATATGCACACTCTCAAAAACACCATATAACCACACAAACACACACACACACTATAAGATAGAAAAGAAGAAAGACATAAACCCACATAAATCCAATCATCTGAGTGCCCATCTCAGGAAACTAAAGCAAAGAGAACAGCATAAACCTAACGAGGCTAATCAAAGAAATAGTTTAATCAGAGCAGGAGCAGGAATCAATGAAATGGAAACAGGAAATCAATACAAGAAGTTAAAAATCAAAAGCTGAGTCTCTAAAACAAAATATTAGGTTGCTGGAGAGGAGGCTTAGTGTCTAGCAGCACTGGCTGCTCTTACAGTGGACCCAGGTTTGATTCTCAGCACCCAAGGCAGGGTCAGTGGAGAGCACCCTTCGTGCGTGTGGAGCACAGATACACATGCAGGCAAAACACCTGCACACAAAAATAAGATAAAATCACTTTTAAGACAAGGTGCTAGTCAGGTTACAAATTATCAACATGCAAATGGGACAAAAGCTGAATCAACTGGTCTCAGGGGTGTGAAAATGGAATGATGGAAGATTGCAAAAATAGCCATGTGCCTGCATGTCGGTCACCTTAAGTGAAATGAACTAATTCTTTGACAGATACAAACTGTCCAAATGCACACATGGAGAAAGGAGATCATATGAACAGGAAGAAGTTGAACTAATAATTACTAGCCTTCGAAAACAGTCCAAATGGTTTCGTGAGAATCCTACAAAAGAGTGAAGGAAGAGATGATACCAAGTCTCTGTTTCTTGTAGTAAGCAGAAGCAGACTGAACACCTCGTGATACTCTGCGAGCTCCTCATTGCCTGGACACCAGGACCAGATAGAAATATTACCGAAAAACAAAACTAAAGATCATCTTACTCATGTACACAGATGCAAAAATATCACAAATGCAATTCACTTGCACAGAAAAAGAATTTACATTTGGAGCTGATGGGCTTGTTTCACTGATTCAAAACTCAAACGTCCCTGGGTGTGATATCTTCAACTGCAGCACTCAGGAGAAAGAAGTAGGTAGATCTTTAAGTTCCAGGCCATCCTGGTCTACAGAGTAAGGTCCAGGACAATCAGCGCAATTGCAAGATATTTGATCAAATTGTGAATCCCTAGATTGTGAACTGGAAAGACCTGTTTCTTGTTGTGGTGTGGTTTTGCCCTAGCACATATCTTTAATCTAAGATCCTCCACTCCAGCTGTTAGGGGACCCACATGAAGATCAAACTACATATTTGCTAAATATGTACAGGGGGCCTAAGTTCAGACCATGTAAGCTCTTTGGTTGGTGGTTCAGTCTCTGGGAGCCCCTAAGGATCCAGGTTAGTTAACTCTGTTGGTCTTCTTGTGGAGTCTTTATCCCCACCAAGTCCTTCAATCCTTCCCACAACTCGTCCACGAGCCTCCCTCAACTTCATGTAATGGAGTTGTGGGTCTCTGCATCTGTTTTTGGTCAGCTTCTGGGTGGAGCATCTCAGAGGACAGTTATGCTAGGCTTCTGTCTGCAAGCATAACAGTATCATTTAAAGTGTCAAGGATTGGTTCTCAACCATGGGATGGGCCTCAGGTTGGTCAAGTCATTTGTTGGCCATTCCCTCGGTCTTTGCTCCATCTTTACCTCTGCACTTCTTGTAGGCAGGACAAATTTTAGATCAAAGGTTTTGTGGCTGGGTTGGCATAGCACACAACTTTAACTCAAGAGCTTTCTGTAAACAAGATCTAAATAAAGTCAACAATAGGTTAAGAGGTTGAGCAAGCAACCAGTTGGTTGAACATTAAAAAAAAAATTAAGAAAAGCAGAAGAGAAGAAATCTTTCCCTTCTGAGATGTCAGTGGAGTACGGAGGTCAGCTGGGTGCTTCTCTGCCTCTCTGAGCAGTCTTTTACCACAGTGTCTGGCTCCTGAGTCTTCATTTGGTAAATGAAATGTTTGGGATTTTGTTTTAAAAACAAGAACACAGGCTACCCTTAGAAATTTTGTCTTGAGAAAACACAAAACAAAAAACTTACAAGTCAGTGCACGTAATCCATGATATCAACAAACTAACAAAAAAAATGCATGTTTATACCAACGGATACAAAAACATCTGATAACATTCCACACCCACTCATGGATTAGAAAACAAAACATAAAACTAAAATGGAAGCGACAGTTTGATATGGAAAGCCCACACTCCAAAGCTGGCATTGAACTTAATGATGACACGCTAGCCGATGCCCCACAAAGACCAGGAACATGAAAGGAGTTCTCTCATCATTCTACACAGCCCGGGTATAAAACAAGTTCAAAACTGGCCTGGGCTACATAATACTATAGTTCAAAACCCAGAAGCACACAACAGTGAGAGTGTATGTTTGAACAGAAGAAAGGTTTCAAATCAATCCTCTGGAAAAGTTTATGGAATAAGATAAGGATGCAAAACTTAAATCAGTGGAGAAAAGTAACAAAGTTGCCTCTTGTTTTTAAAGATGCTATGATTGTATTGAAAATCTTAAGAAGTTGACATCCTCTGATACAGGAGTTGTAGGAATGTCTAAGCAGGTAAGGGGACTTGCTGCCAAGCTTGAAGACCCGAGTTCTATTTCTGGAACCCACATCATAGAAGCAGAAAACTTCCACAAGTTGTCCCCATACATCCACATGTGCACCATGGCATAGGTACACACATAAATTAATTAATTACCTATTAATTAAAAACTAACTTACTCCAAAAAATCCCCTTAGAATTAACAAACAACTACAAGGTGGTCCGGCACAAGTTTACCATACAAAAGTAATTGTTTTCAGATATACCCCACAATGAGCAATTAGAATACAAAACTTAGGACATGATATTATCCACATGCATTTCAACTAAATACTTAGGTTAGAGACAGCAAAATATATACAGACCATAAGAGGAAACTATACAATTCTGATGAGAAAAATCAAAGACATGAATAGAGGCATATCATATTTTCCTGGGACTCTTGAACTCTGATGATTGAAACCAGTAGTTCTATCTTGCTCAGACTTCATACCCACACCCTTCTGAATAGTCTGGTGGGCAAAACACATTTGAATATCACCAGCCACCATAAAAGAAAACATGTAGAAAAGCTTTTTAAGGAGATGCATAGAAGAGCTATGTGGTTCCAGCTCGCTTTTCATTAATAGCAAGTCATTCAGCCACGCCCACGTTAAGGAATGGGAATGTAATTATATCATGTGCCCACAGAAAGAAAATAAAGTCTAAAGCCCAGTCATTAGCCCTAATGACTGCCACTTCCTGTGTCTGGGCCAACATTGCCACCAAGAGATGCATGCGCAATAACACACAGAGGAAACCATGCTGGCTATGAAGAAACATGGCAGCTGCTCAGAGACAACTCGGTGTAAGTCCAGCAAGCCTAGCAACTGACAAGACTATGCCTCAACCAAGTCCCACCCGCATAATTGCTTCCCTACTCTGAAATCCCTTCTGAAAACCTTAGCTCTTTGCTAAATTCTCCCCTTGGCTTCAGACTCTTGATATCAATTTACAAGAGGGAACACGTCCAAAGAGCAACAGAAGGAAGGAAGGTTGAGAAAAGTGTTTTCAAAAAGGCTTTGTAGGTAAGATCAAGGACCTCAGTACCAGCTTTCCCTCCACTGAGCTCTGCTCAGCGGGATGCTTGACCCGCCTCTTCACCTGCAGTCACAAAAGCAGATGGTGTGCTACAAAAGGACATGGGAGTTGTAGAGAATTATAAAGTCTCTTCTGTTGATGATGGCCCAGAATGCCTTAAGCGTTCTGAAGCTGAGATGAATGGAAGAAACCGTGTTACTGAGGACTACTTGATTTGCATGTGACAAAAAAAATTAGCTCAAAACAACTTAAGCATAGTGAAAATGAGCTGTTCTGTAGATCCAAGAAGCCCAAAAGATGGGCTGACTGGATGGGTTTACTGAGATAAATCCACACCAGAGACTTCCAGGAAGAGACAGACAGAAACACTGAGGCAGAAAATACCTTGGCTAGCAGTTCCAGAAAGTACCCAAGGATACTATGGATGGGCATAGATTAGATCATGTGACCATCCTTGAGCCAATCTCTTACCGTCACCGTGGTTACTGGATTAGTTTCTTTTGTTATTATTATTTTAGGGGTTTGATTACTGCAGAGTTGAGCACCAAATCCTCAGCATGGTATACACGATGTAAGAATCCCATCACTGAGCTCTCAAAATAGGTTTTCTAGAAAGGACATTGATGTTTCCAAAGTGAGGAAGAGATGGATATAGCTACCAGAGCCTGCCATGCTAGGGGCAGACTGTGGTTGCAGTCTTTCAAGGCTGATGAAGACAGAAATTGGACTCTCAAGCAGTAGCTCTGTCACCATCCTCCAGAAACATGGGACCTGCCTGAAGACACCTCTCTCCAAGTCTCACTTCCTTTCATTGAAAAGCTCCTTTGTAGTGTGCTGCTAACCGCACATCCCCCAGGAGAACTAGAATATCTTAGGGGAAATACTGGTCTTTGCTTCCATAACATGGCCCAGAAGCAGCCATTTGGCTGATATTGTATGCCCACCTGGATCTATGAATCCATGGCTGGATGGAATAAGGAGCTTCTAAGAAAATAGAAATACAATATCTGGATTTGGGGGGGTCTTCTTCTTTTTTTTACTTTGTCTAGGATAAATAAGAATGTCTGTTAGTAAAAGAGAACAGATTTACAATAAAAGCAAGAACAAGAATAAATTAACAGTGTGTGACTTAAGCCAGAGAGTGATCAGGCTATGCCAGGTGAAGAAGTAAACAAAGCCAGGTTCCTGCTGTCAGGAGGAGCGCCTGGACATAGCTTTTGCTTCTTCTCTGCACTCAAATCTTAATCCTGGCCAGCTATGTGAGCCACAGACAGATAAGACACATGGTAGATGCAGAGAGCAGCTTGGGTTGCAGAAGGGCCTGTAGGGCTTTGATGAAAGCAAACGAACAACCCCCAGGGCTTTAATTCCTGTGCGGGCCTAGAGAAGTCCATGACTCCCTGCTTCCTTAGCCACTGGTACCCCACCCATCTCACCAGTCCTCCATCTGGGAATGTGGGATTTCTCCATTTGCCCAGAGTCAAAGTCCCTCCCACCCTTCCTCCTCAACATATGCGGGCGACACATTAGCATGGTAATGTCTCGTGCCATTAGTGAGTAACGTGCTGAATAATTAGGCTATGAAAATCTAACGGCAGGGATTTTTGTTTTATTAGCAATTTTCCATCCTATTGTGTTAATTTCGGCTCATGTCAGCCAGCTTTCTAAGTAAACAATGATCACAGGCAGACATCATTTCCCAACGCATTGTGCTGCCAGGGTGACTTAACAGACCAGAAAATGGCTTAAGTTGTCTTTTGTCTTCCATTCTCTGCCTTCTGATAATGTCACCGTATATCTCATCTTTGGTTTCTTGTGACCGTGGGGTATTCATTTCCTTTTTGTGTCTCTGGCTTCGTCTCGGTCAACCCATCCATCTTTCCTATTCCTATTTCCTTCTTCCTTCCTCGTTTGCTGTCATATCTTCTTCAGGACCTCTGCATGACAACCTGCAATGACATTCCCCTGTCAAAGCTTACTCCTTTCCAATAATTTTCTCAGTCGTTCTTGTATTCCCTGGTCCTGCTCCCCCCCCCTCCCGACCCCCCATCCATACATTGTATTTAATTTCTTTGTTTTTCCTTCCCAATTCTTTTGCTTTTTCTTTCTAATGGGTTATCTTACAGTCATTCCATCCTCCCTAGCCCTTCCGCGTTTCATTCTTCCTAGCTCTTGGAATGATCTCTCAACACTCACTTCACATATCACATACACAGAGCAGAGACAGGCACAGACACAGAGACCCAGTTAGAGACAGGGAAACCAGCTGGCATGGGGAAAGTGGGGAGGGGGAGAGCTTACGTCCTCCTCCCTGCTCTCAGAGATTCTCGGCTGACAGATGATTGCCACTGGGCCCAGCCTTTCTGAGAAAAGCTTTCTCCATAGCATCCTTCTGTGCATCAGACATCTGCAGGTTTCTTCCAGAGCTTCAGATGAGCCCTTCTTAGTGCACTGCTGATGTCCAGGCTACAGAAGCAGCTGCTGAATTCCTCAGAAAGATAATGCCATGGCATTCACGTGGGACAGATCTGGTTGGGGGTGGGGGAGTGCTGATCAGAGACCCTTCCTGTCCTTCTCCTTCATCTTGGCCTCCAGGAAGTATTAGACCTCAAGGCAAGATCAAATTTATTGGCCAAAATCAAATATTGAGGCCGAAGAACTAGACTAATGAGGCACTAGAGCCAATAACTCAGACACGTAATCTTTGTATCCATAAAAGACCAATAACCTGGCAAGCTGCCATCTGGGGCAGCCATTTAGGACAAGCCAAGGTAATCCATACTTTTCATAATTAACTTGTAAAATGCAATGTAATTAGCATCCCTGAAAAGGAGCATAAATATTGTTTTCTTTTTATTTCACCAGCCCATTCTTCCTTGCTCCTCAGTAATACTTAACACATTTAGAATGACTGCACAGCTTTTAAAACTTCAACTGGCTTAACACATAAGGTTTTTTTTTTTTCCTAAGACAGCAAGGACAATCATGGCTCTGGTGAAAAAGTAACCCCAGAAAGTACAATAAACTCGTGGAAGCACAAAAAATGCAAAAGGATGTGAGGTCTTTTTGCAGATCTATCATGTACCCAGAATTGCACGTTTGTGAGAACTGCAAATGAAATGGAACAATGGGAAGGGAGCAGAATACGGTTTGATCGTCAGAGATAAGCTACACAGATTACCTGTACTTTAAAAGAGAAATGGTGCAGTTTCAGGAAGGCAAAGAAATTGAAGACCGTTTTTAAGCACTGCAGACTAGAAAACCAAACCAAAAGAAGAAATATGAGTGACCGAGGATCACAGGACATGTGGCCCTACTGTGAACACCACTGGAACATAGGAAGCTAGTGGGCAGTTCTGGCTTCTGGCATGGCACAACCACCTAGCCAGCATCGTCCGTGTCTAGACCACTTAGACCATTATGCTTGATTTAACATGGACCAATATTAGAACGAGAAACAGACTGGATGACCTCACTCTTGCCTTCTTCCATTCTGCCTTTATCACGTGCCTGGGCTGACATCACGCACCAGACACTCCAGCAGCTTCCGCACAGACTGCTGCACTTGCAAAAATCACCCGCCACAGCCAACTTTGCCCTGTTTCCGCACATCAGCATTCAGCACCACGGTCAGTGCCGGAGACAGCAGGAAGGAGCGAGGCCTGGTAGAGGCTTCCAGGAGAATGTAATCAACCTCAGTTATCAGCCATGGGCTCCTGATTCTGTCTCCTGTTTTCAATGCCTCTTCGCTCTGGTTTTATTCTCAGCCACTGTAGCTGGGTGTTCCTAAAGAGAGACTGTGGTTTGTTAACTTAGTCACGACAGAGAGAAAACACCTTGTCTTCTATTTTGTGCATAGCTCCCTCCTCTAAGAAGCTGATTGTGCCTGACAAACCCTGCAAACTCCTTTCTGCAGCCTTGTTTGCTGATGGAGAGGGCAGGCCTTGCATTGCACATGCCCAGATACCCAGGCTAAGCTCCTCTGCATGGTACCTACATAATCTTGGGCAAGACATCTACCAAATGTAACACTACTGTCTCACTGGTTTTCTTGATGCTGTCATTATGGCTATTATCTGGCCATACGGCTCCCTTGCTATTCTTTGAATCAACTCCTACCTCAGAGTCTTGTATCTACTATTTTCTATGAAGTGTGTGTGTGTGAGTGTGCATGTGTCTGTGTGTATGAGTGTGTGTGTGTGTGTATATGAGTGTGTGTATATGAGTGTGTATGTGAGTATTAGAGTATATGAGTGTATGTATGGGAGTATATGTGTGTGTATTCGTGTGTGTGAGAGTGTGTGTATGTGAGTGTGTGAGTGTGTATGTGCGTGTGTGAGTGTGTGTGAATGTGTGTGAGTGTAAGTGTGTATATGAGTGTGTGTGAGCATGTATGTGGATGTGTGTAAAATTGTATGTATATGGAGATACGAGGCTAACACTGGGTTTCCTCCTCTATCTCTCTCCATTTTAGTTTTTGAAACAGAATCTTTGACTGAACCTGGAGTTCACTGATGGTCTGTGTTGGCTGGCCAATGAGCTCTAAGAATCCATTTCTTTCTGTCACAAGCACCGGGGTTCCAGGCATGTGCCATCACACCCAGCTTTTGCCTGAGTGCTGGGAATCCAAACTCGGGTCTTCACACTTATTCATAAAGTACTTTACCAAATGAGCCATCTCCCCAACCCCATATTTCTTACTCTCAGAAGCTCTCCCCCAGGTAACTGTGCGGGCGGCTCCCCCTGCTCTCTCAGATTCTGCTAACTCACCGGTAGGACTCCTTTCTTCTCCTTTCATTCTTGCTTCCATGTTCTTCCTGATGTTTATCATATCCCATGTGCTAAATAGTCTTGATTTTGCACTTTCAGCTGCCATTTTCCTTCTTAGAAGATAAGTTCCATGAAGGAGGAAAGCTGAGAAAAGGAGCCCAGCTGGAAGCCCTCGCAAATTGGCATCACGCTGGCAATGCCCAGCAAAGCTGCCCTGGATGGAGCAGTAGAAACTGGCAGGAAAGTGTTTCTCCCATACACTGTGAACCTGCAGGGCCTGAAGAGATTGCTGTACAGTGCAGAGGTCCGAAGAATGACCAGGAAAGGACTTACAACCTCCCCTTCCCCACCTGCCACACCCCCTCACATGCAGAGGCTACAGAGAGCAAGGATTCCCTCCCCCAATCGCTGCCACCACCACATACTACTGCAGAAAACCTGCTCCAGCCCTGGAGAGCTGAAAAATGTCACCATTCAACTCAGCACAGCCGTGCTTGCAATTCACTTCATATGCATTCTTTTTACCTCTTATTTTCTATAGTTAAATTTCCACTCTTGCACATGGGTCTCAGGATGGTTTTGCTCTTCTTTGTGTGATGCTCAGTTTCATTCTGGGATAGTCCCTGATAGTTCTCCACCCAGTGTACTATGTACTATGGTGCATCCTGCTGCACTCTTCTGCCATATCTCATTCACTCCCTCCTCTTATTCCCACCTCACCTCTCTCTCTCTCTCTCTCTCTCTCTCTCTCCCTCTCTCTCTCTCTCTCTCTCCCTCTCTCATAATTCTCTTCTTCTCTCTCTATTTCTTACTTGGAAACATCATGCATTTAACAGTTTCTAAAATCCATAGGCCCTAACCATATCCCAGCTTTCCCTTCTAGCTACATCCATCTCCTGTTTTTTATTTTGTTTTTAAGTGGATCTAGGACTTATTTCTTATCTTTAGCCACACTATTTCCCTCTCACTCTTAATCTTACTAACTGAAATCTGAATCTACTACATGTCATCCTTGGTTTTTCTTTATCCACCAATAGTTATTGAAGTCAAAGGGGCCGCTCTTCTTAATTAGCTAGTGTGACAGTTGCACAGCTGTGCCCTCACACAGCCTTGGCTACTCTCACTCTTAGCATCTTACTCTGGGAATAATACAGAACCTGCACTGGAAACCCTGAGATTCTGAGTTAATTTCTGAATTAAATACTCAGTTCTACTGCATCCAAGTCCCTTTTGAAGATGACAAATACTTCAACTAAAAGAATAGATAGTTGATTTTTTGAAATAACAAACCAAGTAATAAAATAACACCAGATGCTGAAATTTCAACACTAGTAGAAGAAACATAAAGAAAAACATAATTCCTTAATCTTACAGTCATGGCTTCTAGCATGAGTGAGTTAGATGAACTCCCAGACAGAGAATTCAGAAGAATGGCTATATGTATGTTCCAAGACACAAATAAATAACTGAATTAAATAGGGAAGGTTATGTATGATATAAAAGGGGAATTTAATGAAGAGATTAAAAATGCTAAAGTAAAACCAATCTGAAATTCTGGAAATAAAAGAAAAACATGGTCATAAAAAAAACCTACCTCTTTGGAGAGGTTTAGTATTCGACTAGATAGAGGAGAGGACAGGATGTCTGAGCTTAAAGACAAGGTAGAGAAACTGGAACTACTCTACAAAGACAAAGATAAGGTAAGAAGAAATCAGTGTAGATTCCAAGATACAGGCTACACTCTGAAAAGATCAAATCTGCTGATTATACAGTAGGAAGAGGACTCTCATTCTAAAGGCATAAAAATAAAATTCATAATGAAAAGTATAATAATGAAATTTTCCTATGGTTAGGAAAAGACATGTCAACACAGATACAGGAAGTGTTTGGACACCACACCATACCAGGAAAGAACATCCTTTCATCAGATGATGGAGAAAATATTAAATATTCAGAACAAGCAAAGTATGCTGAAAGTGGCAAGAGAGAAAAATCAAGTCACATGAAAGGTAGGTCCATTAGAATCACACCAGATTTTTAACTCAAACTTTAAAAGCCAAGGGAGCTTAGAATTATATATTTCATGTTCTGAAAGATAATAGCTGCCAAGCCAGACTACTATACCCAGAAAAGCTATCTGCTATAAGTGAATTCAATGATATTCATAGACTAAAAGAATCTATGATAGCCAGGCCGCTTCCTCAGAAGATGCTTGAAGAAATATTTTCAATCAGCAGTTTTAAACCTGTGAGTCATGACCCCTTTGGGAATAACATATATAATGTCCTGTATAATGAATATTTACATTATGATTCATAAGAATAGCAAAATTACAGTTACGAAGTAGCAGTGAAATTATTTTGTGGTTGGGGGTCACCACAACATGAAAAACTATATTAAAGGGGCACAGCATTAGGAAGAATGAAAACCACTGTGTGAAGAGAAAAAACAAATCTAACTTCATGGCCTCAAGAAAGAATAAACCATGCTAGAGTAATAGTTAAAAAAAAAGAGAAGAAGAGGGGGGGGAATTAAAAAAGAACAAAAAACAAAAACAAAAACACAACAATAAAAAAAAACTTTCAATAAAACTGAATTTTGAAAGTCTCAGATCCAATCAAAAGGTTACAGGCCAGTAGACTGGATAGATCAAAAAGCAAGAGCTATCTATTACCTCCAAAAAATGTACCTTACCACAAAATACAGACATTCTTAGGGTAAAAGGATGGGGGAAAGTAGACATAGGACCTAGGCCCAACAAATAGACCTAAGAAACAAGCAGATGTTGCTATTCTAATATCTGATAAATAGACTTCAAACCAAAACAAATACAAAAAGATAAGGAAGGTCACTTTATACTCATTAAGGAAAAACCTGTCAAGGGAACATTATTATTCTAATTCCACCCTGAACTTGGGTGTACCCAATTTCATAAAACGAATACTACAAGATCTAAGTCACAGATAAACCCCAGCACAATAGAGGTAACCTCAATACCCCCTGTCACCAATAGAAAGGTCATTCTGACAAAAAGCAGAAAGAGGAACATCTGGATTAAGTCACACCATAGAGCAAATGGGCTCAACAGACATCTATAGAACATCCCAACCAAACACTGCAGAATACATGCAGAATTCAGAAGCCCATAGAATTTCTCCAGAGTAGATCGTATATTAGAACACTACTTGAGTTTTTAGAAATACAGGAAAATTGAAATCAATCTTTGTATTCTATCTGATCACAATGGAATAAAATTATAGATCAACAGCAAGATAAACTCCAGACCATATATCAACTCATGGAAATTAAACAACATACTACTGAGTGATGGATGAAAGGGTTCTTAGAGAAAACAAGAAAGAAATGTTTCAAAAAGCACTTCTAGGGTCAAATGAAAATGAAAACACAATATACCAAAACCTCTGGGGTACAATAAAAACAATCCTAAGAGGAATGTTTATACCTCTAAATGCTGATATTAAGAAATCAGAAGGGCTAGGTAGTTCAGTGGTTAAAAAAGCTTGCTGCTTTTCCAGAGGACCTAAGTTCAGTTCTCAGCTCCAGGGGATCTGATGCCCTCTTGTAGCATCCATGAGCTCCTGCACACACATGGTGTATACACACACACACACACACACACACACACACACACACACACGCACGCACATTTTTACAAATAAAAGTTAAAAAGATACAAATCAGAGAGAACAAACTTACCTCCAAAGCAATAAGTTGAAAGAAATCTTAAAATCAGAGGAGAATCTGATAAAATTTAAAAAAAAAAAAAGTCAGTTGAAAGAGTCAATAAAACAAAGAGCTGGTCCTTTGAAAAGATAAAAAAAGGCACACACTTAGCCTAACCAGAAGAAAGAGAGAGAAGACCCAACTTAACAAAATGATAGATGCAAGGGGGAACATTACAACACATACTAATGAAGCTCAAAGTATCATTACATCTTACATCTTAGAATTCAATACATTCTACTGTCTTAATGTTTCCATTGCTGCAATGAAACACAATAACCAAAAGGCAAGCTGAAGAGGAAAGGGATTATTCAGCTTACACTTACACAATGAGGTTCATCTCTGAAGGAAGTCAGAACAGGAACTCAAACATGACAAGAACCTAAAGGTGGGAGCTCATGCAAAGATCATGGAGGGATGCTGATTACTGGCTTGCTTTCTTTCTCTTTTTCTTTTTCTTTTAATATTTTTTATTGCATATTTTCTTTTTTTACATTTCAAATGTTATCCCCTTTTCCAGTTTCCCCCTCCCAGAAACCCCCATTCCATCCCCCTCGCACTGCTTCTATGAAGGCGTTCCTCATCCCACCCACCCACTCCCACCTCTCCACCCTTGATTTCCCTACACTGGGACCTTCATAGGACCAAAGACCTCTCCTCCCATTGACGATTGACAAGGACATCCTCTGCTACATATGCAGTTGGAGCCATGTGTACTCCTTGGTTGGTGGCTTAGTTCCTGGGAGCTCTGAGGGGTCTGGTTGGTTGATATTGTTGCTCTTCCTATGGGGTTGCAAACCTCTTCAGCTCCTTCAGTCCTTTCTCTAATTCCTCCATTGGGGACCCTATGCTCAGTCCAATGGTTAATTGTGAGCATCTACCTCTGTATTTGTAAGGCTCTGGCAGGGCCTCTCAGGAGACAGCTATATTAGGCTCTTTTCAGCAAGCATTTCTTGGCATCCACAATAGTGTCAGGGGTTTGGTGACTATATGGAATGAATCCCCAGATGGGACAGTCTCTGAATGGCCTTTCCTTCAGTCTCTGCTCTGCAGTTTGTCTCCATATTTGCTCCCATGAGTATTTTGTTCCACTTTCTAAGGACTGAAGCACCCACACTTTGGTCTTTCTTCCTCTTGAGCTTCATGTGGTCTGTGAATTGTATCTTGAGTATTCTGAATTTGGGGCTAATATCCACTTTTCAGTGAGTGCATAACATGCGTGTTATTTTGTGATTGAGTTACCTCACTCAGAATGATATTTTCTAATTCCATCCACTTGCCTAAGAATTTTATGAATTCATCATTTTTAATAGCTGAGTAGTACTCCATTGTGTAAATATACCACATTTTCTGTATCCATTCCTCTGTTGAAGGACATCTGGGTTCTTTCCAGCTTCTGGATATTATAAATAAGGCTGCTATGAACATAGTGGAACATGTGTCCTTGTTATATGTTGGAGAATCTTTTGGGTATATGCCCAGGAGTGGTATAGCTGTGTCCACAGGTAATACTATGCCCAATTTTCTGAGGAACCTCCAGACTGATTTCCAGAGGAGTTGTACCAGCTTGCAATCCCATGACCAATGGAGGAGTGTTCCTCTTTCTCCAACATCCTCGGCTGTATCTACTGTCACCTGAGGTTTTGATCTTAGCCATTCTGACTGGTGTGAGGTGGAATCTTGGGGTTGTTTTGATATGCATTTCCCTGATGACTAAGGATATTGAATATTTCTTTAGGTGTTTCTCCGTCATTCGATATTCCTCAGCTGAAAATTCTTTGTTTATCTCTCTACCCCATTTTTAATTGGGTTATTTGATTCTCTGAAGTCTAACTTCTTGAGTTCTTTGTATATATTGGATACTAGCCCCGTACGGAATGTAGAATTGGTAAAGATCTTTTCCCAATCTGTTGTTTGCTGTTTTGTCCAATTGACAGTGTCCTTTGCCTTGCAGAAGCTTTGCAATTTTATGAGGTCCCATTTGTAGACTCTTGATCTTAAAGCATAAGTCATTGGTATTCTGTTCAGGAAATTGTCCCCTGTGCCCATGTGTTTGAGGCTCTTCCCTACTTTCTCCTCTATAAATTTCAGTGTCTCTGGTTTTATGTGGATGTCCTTGAGCTTTGTACAAGGACATAAGGATGAGTCAATTTGCATTCTTCTACAGGCTGACAGCCAATTGAACCAGCACCATTTGTTAAAAATGCTGTCTTGTTTCCACTGGATGGTTTTTGCTCTTTTGTCAAAGATCAAGTGACCATAGGTGTGTGGGTTCATTTCTGGGTCTTCAATTCTATTCCACTGATCTTCCTGTCTGTCTCTGTACTGATACCATACAGTTTTTATCACTATTGCTCTGTAATGCAGCTTGGGATCAGAGATGGTGATTTCCCCAGAAGTTCTTTTGTTGTTGAGAATAGCCAAAAGCAATCTACAGATTCAATATAATCCCCATCAAAATTCCAACTCAATTCTTCATAGAGTTAGAAAGAGCAATTTGCAAATTCATATGGAATAACTGGCTTGCTTTCTTACAGAACCTAGGATACAGCCTGAGGATGACACCACCCACCATGGACTAAACCCTCTCCCATTGATCACTAACTGAGAAAATGCCTTATGGTTTGATTTCACAGAGGCATTTCCTTAACTGAGGCCCCTTCCTCTTTGATGACTCTAACTTATATCAAGTTAACACACAAAACAAGTACATTCTACTAACTTGGAAAATCTAAAAGAAATAGATGAACTTATATACACATATGACCTTCCAAAATTCAAGCAAGATGAGATAAACAATTTAAGCAGATCTGTAGCAAGCAGTGCAATTGATGCAGCGATTAAGAATTTCATAAATTACAAGTGTCTAAGCCAAGATGGATTGTCTGGTAAATTTTGCTAGACCATTAAAGAAGAATTAAGACCAACACTTGTTAAACTATTCCATAAAATAAAAAAATAAAAAAATAAAATAAAAGTGAAGAAGCAACTGTCTTAGTGTTTTACTGTTGTGAACAGACACCATGACCAAAGCAACTCTTATAAGACTAGCATTTAATTGGGCTGCCTTACAGGTTCAGAGGTTCAGTTCATTATCATCAAGACAGGAGCATGGCAGCATCCAGACAAGCATGGTACATGAGGAACTAAGAGTTCTACATCATCATCTAAAGGGCAATAGAAGAAGACTGGCTTCCAGAAAGCTAGGATCAGGGTCTCAAAGCCTATGCCTACAATAACACACTTCCTCCAACAAGGCCACTCTAACAAGGCCATACCTCCTAATAATCCCATTCCCTGCACCAAACATATACAAACATCACAGGAATGTTACTAAACTTTCTTACAAAGTTAGATTTTTTTTGTTTGTTTTGTTTTTGTTTGGTTGGTTTTTTGTTTGTTTTTGTTTTTGTTTTTCGAGACAGGGTTTCTCTGTGTAGCCCTGGCTGTCCTGGAACTCACTTTGTAGACCAGGCTGGCCTCGAACTCAGAAATCTGCCTGCCTCCCAAGTGCTGGGATTAAAGGCATGCACCATCACGCCCAGCTAGTTAGAATTATCCTAATACCAAAACCAGATAAAGATGTAACCAAAAAAAAATTATAAACAAATATCTATGATTCACATAGATATTATGAATCACATAAAAAAATCCTCATTATTCTGATTCAGTGCTTTACTTTCCTTTCCATAAGTTGGAAATTTAGCAGGGTGGGGTCTAGCCCTGGGGTCACAACTCCCTTTATTCCCATTTAATATCAGACTTTTTAAAAAATATGCTTATCTCCTTGAGCACAGGACTTAGCTCTATTGCACTCCCTGGTGCCCCTTTTCTCCTCAAGGTTTACATTTTCTATTTTTTCTTGCTCAGCTTGCTCCTTTTCATTAAAGATCTGCATACAAGTGAGCACTAATAACCACACAACAAAGTCTATACTAGGTTGTTTTAAGATTCTTCTGTCAACAGAATTAAAACTCTCGACTATAGCCTTGGGCAGACTTTTCAGACAAGGCCAAAGCAAAGCTACATTCTTCACCAAAATCTCACAATCTCTGAAACCTCTTCAGCCAGGCCCCCACAGCTCAAATCACCCTCATCAGAACTGTATTCCATGCTCTTACTAGTATGGCCTATTTAACTGTGTGTAAAGTAATCCGCTACTTTCCTAACCCCAAATCCCAAAGTCTACATTCCTCCAAATAAAAACCCAGTCAGGTCTGTCACAACAATATCCCACTCCTGGTACCAACTTCTGTCTTAGTTAGGGTTTCTATTGCTATGAAAAAAAAAAAACACTCACAACAACGCTTGTAAAGAAAAACATTTAATTTGGCTGGCTTACAGTTTCAGAGGCTTAGTCCATCATTATCATCATGGTGGGAAACATGCTAGCATGCAGGTAGATACATGCTGGTACTGGAGAAGGAGCTAAGAGTTCTACATCTTGATCCTCAGGAAGCTGGGAAAGAACTGACTTGAGCGCCTGAGTTCTCAAAGTCTGCCCCCACAGTGACACACTTCCTCCAGCAAGGCCATATCCACTTCAACAAGGCCACACCTCCTAATAATGTCACCCCTCTCCCCCGAGGGCCAAGCATTCAAATGCAGGAGTCTATGGAGGCCTTTCCTATTCAAACTACCACAATCCCCAAATTATGAGTCAAAATAAAATCCCTCTTCCTCTCCAGTCACTTTTGGAGGGTGTTTTGTCATAATGGGGAAAGTATCTAATACAGTATTAATACTAAATGAGGTCACACATGATTTTACTGCATCTCTTCTAATGTGGCGTCAGGAAAGTCTCTGCTCATGGGTTTTCAGAGGGGTGGGTATGGAAAGGGTATCAGTAATGAAAGCTTGGTCCTCTCTTCCATCACAACCTGAATCACTGCCAATGCATCTGATGGCCAAGGGACATGTTCTTTGGTTCAGACAGACTCACCAAGGGCAAAGCCATGTCTGTACAGATCCATCATAGCAGATCGTGGTTGGACCCTTTACAGATGCTGAGTGAAGACCATGTGCCAGAGCCCACGAGGCAGAACTTGGCAGTCCAGCTTGGCAAACAGTGTAAACACCACAGCTGTAGACTGGCTTCCTACCCATCTGCACTATGGAAAGAGTCTGGCCACCACTAGCCCTTCAACAACAGCCCTCATGAAGTCAACCGGCACAGGAACCAGCTTAGCAGCTACCTTGGAAAACAAAGATCTATTGAGCATCTGATATTTTATCCACATTCTCCTAGAGTATGCAGAACAGTCCTGGTGACAGGAAATCTCTCTAAAGAGACCTACCTTCAAGTGTCTGTTCAGGAAATTCAACAAAGGAGGCTTGGGACTGAAACTTGATTTAGCCATTAACATGCAACGATCTCCCTGGCCTCTGTATCTGAATCTGAAAGGGGCTAGGGGAGGTGCCACCTTCCAGCGCAGTCAGTGACAATAAATGAAATCATGCATTCTCTGTCATCAGAGCTCCCAGAAGTAAGTATAATATGCATGGCAGGTGGTGTTATTAATGACATCCTCAGGTGTTTTCTAAAGTTTGTAATTAGCATGTAAGGGTAATGGTGAAGTGTCAGCTCCCCAAGACTTCCCCAAGCAGAGCATCCCAGCTTGAAAGGAATGGCCTGCTGCTCTAGTCTTTATCTGAATTTTCGCCACTTCCTGATGGCAGACGATACAGCTAAGAGAGTTAGTTCCAAGAATATTAATTGACTTCTCCTTATTTGGAGTGATACTCATCCTTCTCCTCTCCCCGCCTCCCTCTTTAGTTGAGTTGATTCAGGCAACACTCCCTAAAAGCTGTGGGCCCAGCAGCCCCAGCAGTAGCAGGTGACTGCAGCCCCAGCAGCCTAAGAAAAGGCAGCCGCAGTGAACAGCGTGTCGGAAGCATTCCTTCTCCATCCCAGGAAGTAGGAGATCCTGTTCTAAGCACTAGCAAGAGGAGCCTGACTCCTCCAGAATCCCAGATCTTCTCCAGGAGCCTGGCACCAGGTACAGGAGTTACCATGAGCACATACACCAAATATGGCTGCTTCCAACTGGCATAGAGAGCTTTTGGGCAATGCTGAGGAAGGAAGGGAACCACAGCCAGCTTCTGGCTATAGCTGAGAGCAGCCATGACAGGAGTGGGGGTTCTCGAAGCCATAAGGCAGCACCATGAAATTGGACACAATCTCTCAAAGGAAACTCATCTGTCCTTGAGATTCCAAAAGGAAGAATCTTTTCCTGGAGGTCACAAAGGGATGGAAAGGAGAGTACAATCTTTCCAGAGAATTCAAATTCTGTATCAGAACTATGAAAGAAGATAGCACAGGCCAGGCAGTGGTAGTACATGCCTGTAAAGGTCACAAAGGGATGGAAAGGAGAGTACAATCTTTCCAGAGAATTCAAATTCTGTATCAGAACTATGAAAGAAGATAGCACAGGCCAGGCAGTGGTAGTACATGCCTGTAAAGGTCACAAAGGGATGGAAAGGAGAGTACAATCTTTCCAGAGAATTCAAATTCTGTATCAGAACTATGAAAGAAGATAGCACAGGCCAGGCAGTGGTAGTACATGCCTGTAATTCCAGCACTTGGAAGGCAGAGGCAGGCAGATTTCTGAGTTTGAAGCCAGCCTGGTCTACAGAGTGAGTTCCAGGAAAGCCAGGACTACACAGAGAAACCCTGTCAAAAGAAAGAGAGAGAGAGAGAAGAGGGGAGGGGAGGGAAGGGAAGGGAAGAGAAGAGAAGAGAAGAGAAGAGAAGAGAAGAGAAGAGAAGAGAAGAGAAGAGAAGAGAAGAGAAGAGAAGAGAAGAGAAGAGAAGAGAAGAGAAGAGAAGAGAAGAGAAGAAAAAGATAGCATGGGCTGGCGAGATGACTCAGCAGGTAAGAACACTGACTGCTCTTCCAAATGTTCTGAGTTCAAATCCCAGCAACCACATGATGGCTCACAACCACCCATAATGAGATCTGATGTCCTCTTCTGGTGCATCTGAAGTCAGTTACAATGGACTTATGTATAATAATAATTAATCTTTAAGAGAAGGAGGAGGAAGAGGAGGAGGAGGAGGAGGAGGAGGAGGAGAAGAAGAAGAAGAAGAAGAAGAAGAAGAAGAAGAAGAAGAAGAAGAAGAAGAAGAAGAAGAAGAAGAAGAAGAAGAAGAAGAAGAAGAAGAAGAAGAAGAAGAAGAAGAAGTAAAAAAACCAAGTCTTAATGCCAGCAGGTTCTTCCAACTCCCTGGACACTGCCAACTTGGCCTGAACTTTTGTCAAAGCATAGAAGTCTCACACACAGTAGAGAAAATTCAAATAGTGCATTAAGGTTTGGAGAAGAGATAGAGAGATGGCTCAGTGGATAAAAAATATTGCCAGTTTTCCAGAGGACCTGGGTTACAAATTGTCTGTAACTCCAGTTCCAAGAGCCTCATAGCCCCCTTCTGATTTCTGTGGGCACTGCATGAATGTAGTACACCGAGTACATGTGGATAAGACATTCCTACATATAAAATAAAATAAAAATCATTAAAGAGACTGGAAGAAACCCCCTAAAAATGCTTTCAGGCTTGGTGGCCCTGCCCAAGCTTGCAGACATGCATAAGTAATTGAACATGACTTTGAACTCTATACCTTCCTGCCTCCACCTTCCAAGTATAAGGATTACATTACAGGTATGTGCCATGACATTGGACTGGCTAAGCTGTTTGAAAACTCCCTGAATCCTAAGCTAGAGAAGCCCTCCTCTTTCATAATCCTTGGCTCCTTGGTGGGAAGTGACTCTCAGGAAAGCAGGCAGGGGTGGGGAGACACTCTTGCCCCACCCCCACTACACACACACTCCCTGATTTCTTCCTTCCCCATAGCCAGCAACTCTTCTTTCTCAGGTTCTCCTAAGTCCACAAGACACCTGCTGGGGAGAGTCAAATCTTCCTAGCTCCCACAGCCCCCTGCCACCTCCCCAACTTCCATCCCAGGATCTCTTTCTTGAGCAAATCGGCACCTGTATTTGTTAATCAAGTCACCGAGGACTCAGTAATTGCCCAGCAGAAAACACGGGTGCAGATGTTAGGGAGCACAGGGGCAAAAGCACTAAATGAGATTCTTGTTTTCCAAACAGAGCCTGAGATTTAATTACAGCCTTTCCAAGTGCTTATTAAAAACCCTTATTTTTTTTCCTTATTGTTTTCCTGCATGGCGCATATTGAATCAGCCACTGCTGTTGTCTTGTTTTTGGAGTGTTCATAAAAAGAACCGATGTGGAAAATTGCAAACACAGATTGTACCCAAACAATATCTTCTCCTTTTGCTTTCTCCCTCTTCTTTCTTCCTGCTGAATAACAACATCCGTCTGTGTATTCAGAGCACATCCGGGCTCTTTCCCAACAGTCAAAGGGATTCTTTTTTGGCACTCACAGATCACCCTGCAAGGACCTGAGAAGGAGCAAGAATGTCTGGGTGTGGTGGTGCATGCCTGTGATCCCCGTGCTTAGGAGGTGGAAACGGGGGATTAGAAATTCAAGGCCATTTTCACCCTTACAGCTATAGTGAGCTCAGGAGCATCCTGGGCTACCCGAGACCCTGTTTCAGAAAGGCAAGCAGGAGGTGGTGAGATGAGCCAAAGGTTGCTGCTCTTCCAAATATCCTGATTTCAGATACCAGCACCCATGTTGGGCAGTTCACCTATAACTCCAGCTCCAGGGAATCCAGCACCACCTTCTGGCCTTCTTGGGTACATGCAATATGTCACACACACACACACACACACACACACACAGAGAGAGAGAGAGAGAGAGAGAGAGAGAGAGAGAGAGAGAGACAGAGAGACAGAGAGACAGAGAGACAGAGAGACAGAGAGAAAGAGACAGAGAGACAGAGAGAGACAGAGAGACAGAGAGAGAGGTATACACATAAATAACCATAAATAAAAGTGAAATAGTATTTTAAATTAATAAAAACAGAAAAAGAATGCCAGGAAGAATACATGATCTCTGAAGGTAGAGTATGGGGAAAGGGAGGGGGAGAAGGAGAAGAGAGGGAGGGGAGATGTGCATGGAAGACCTAGAACATCGGACCACTGGAGCCTCTCCCACCAATGGAGAGTGAAGGTAACACTGCCCCAAAGAGGCAACATGATAGAATTGAGACCAAAGTGGTCCCCTTAACCATTTGGAGGTAACCTTCTACCCTCTTGCTTCTTCTGGGGCTCCTTAAGCCTATAAAAGTCTTCATTCAAAATAGAAGCTTATCTCCTGGAGCTTCCTCAACTGGAACAACCCATGTCCATAACCAGCTGTGCCCAAGGAAGAGACTCAGGAGCACAACCAGAGAGAGTGCCACCCCGGGGTTCACGTGTGGAACAGCCACTTAATCTCTGTAGCATGCTGGCCTTTGGAAAAGGAAGTCTGCTTCCCTTTGCTTCCCACCCCTTTCTCAGAAGAAGACCTGCAGATTCAAGGGGCAGCAGATAGGGTGTGAGGGCACCTAGAGCCTTCCACATGTCCCCAGGCCCCCAGCAGAGCCCCCTTACCTTACTCTCCCCACATTCCCTACTTGCCGGCACCATCACCACTTAGAAGGGGAGCTGGCTTTTAAAAGAGAGGCAGCCAGTACCTTCCTGCTGCTCTGCCGACAGGCATGTCGGGAGGAGGTGGCAATTAGTGCCAATTTGGAGGACTGACGCAGGCATGGGGAAGGTTTCTCATCAAACAGTGTTTAAATTCCATTCCATTCTTTCTCCCACTCCTCACAATACAACAGCACCAGCAGGCTCCTGCCCTCTGCTCTGCTCATTATCTCCAGATCGCTCTGGTGGGCAAAGAAGCAGAGAGGAGAGACAGAGAATCGAGCCACCTGCTTCTCCCTGCTGCCCACGATAGGAGCCCTGCTGAACTCACAGCCTCCTGGGTAGGAGGGACCCCATGCGCTCGCTCTCTCTCTCTCTCTTCTTTCTCTCTCTCTTCTTTCTCTCTCTCTCTCTCTTCTTTCTCTCTCTCTCTCTCTCTCTCTCTCTGTGTGTGTGTGTGTGTGTGTGTGTGTGTGTGTGTGTGCGCGTGCGCGCGCGCGCGGGCAGACGCATGTGCACATATGTGTTATACACTTGGAAGGCAGAGGTTAATGTTGGGTTTTTTTCTTGATCACTTTCCACCTTGCTTATTGAAACAGGAACTATCACTTAAACCTGGTCTAACAAGCTTACCCCAGGGATCCCCTGTCTCCCCAGGAACCCCATCTCTACTCCCAGAGTGCTTGATTACAGGTAGGCCACTACACCGACCCAGCATTGACTTGAATACTGGAAATCCTAAATCAGCAAGTATTGTAGCAACTGAGCCATCTTCTAAGCTCCTAAAATTCTAATCTTTACTCTTATACAGGGTGAAACTTGGGATGAGAAGAAGCTGGAAAGAGACAGAAACTGGCAGACTCCCTCCTGACCCTCTCCCTCAGAAGTGACACTCAGGGAACATTATAGTTCCACCAGCCTGGAGGACTTTTTGTCCCTTTGGGGATGTGGGCTGTGAACGGAGGCTAATCAGACAAAGTATGGCAAGATCAATGGCACAATCTGCGGAATCTTTAAAAAGTGAGACTTCTGGGGTTGGGGATATATACCACAATTGGTAGAGTGCTTTCCTGGTGTGCGCAAAGCCTTGGGTTGGAGTCTAAGCACCTCATAAACTAGGCATGGTGGCTCAAGCGTTATAATCAATCTCACAAGTGCTGGGGAGGGTGAGACAGGAGGATAAGGAGACCAGGGCCATCTGTCACCACATAATGAATTCAAGGCCACCCTGGAAGATGGGAGACCATTTTTTAAAGATGGTCTTTTCTACTGAGACCCTCCAGGTACAGTCTCCCCACCAGAATCATGGGACTCTGGAACAAAAAAGACTTACCCAGTGCTCAGATGGAGTCTCCCACCTCCAGCAACTGCAGGGTTAAACCACTGCGCGGGTCCTGCTGAAACAATGCTCAGCACCTGCCTATTGAGATATTAATGCCAGGCCTGGAGGCTGGAGCCTGGAAGACACCAGCCCTCTGCAGCAGAGAGGTAGGACTGCAGGTGGACCATCAGTGCTGCTGGGGTACACTCCAGAGCCCACGGTCTTGTCACTAGCTTCAGGATTGTGAGGTACATCCTGGCCTGATGGCCTTCGAGTCCTTTCTTCTTTCTATGCTGGTGATTTAAACACCTCCTTCTCCTTATAAAATCCCTTTCTGTCTGAGCCTGTAGCGTTTCAATTTCATGCCTTAGATCTCTTATGTCCATTTCATGGATGGAGCTCCCAGAACTGAAGTGGCTTGCCCAAGGTCCCACCCTAACTTAAAAGGCAGAGTTGATACCTAAGTCAACTTTCCCCTCCAGAGTTCTTCAGTGATAGAATGAAAAGTGACTGTCTCCTTAAGTCTTCCTGTCCTCCTCAGCCCAACTCAGCACATACCCGTGCACACATGCACACATGATATGTGAGCCACAAGATATGTGGGCTCTCGTGTGCTTTAATTCAGTGTGTGCTTTAATTCAGTGCTGGAAGGTTTTGTCCCTGGAACCACTAGGAATCCAGATGCCTTCTCTGCCACCTGTGCATTGTGCTCTGATTAAAGATCTTTCAAAGGAACAAAACTTTCATTTCATGGATGATACAGAATCTCTGTAGAAAATTGAGATTTTGCTGGGCATTTTCCCATTTGAGACATGGTCAGAGCTTACCGTGAAAGCACAGAGAGACAGTGTAAGTCAGCTGGTAGGAACCACAAATAAAGCTGAACTAATGGGAAAAGTCTCTGCAGAGGACCGGCTAAGATCTGGCTTTCCCTAGGGAGTCTGTTATTAGCCTGTCACCTGAGGTCAAGGAGAGACCCAGCAGGCAAAAGCCAAGGAGCAGGCTGGCTGCAGGGAGCTCTGGACCTGGCATTTCTCAGCTGGAGGCTCTTAAAGTTATGCTCAGGCCTTCAACTTGAGCAGAGTTTCCTTCTGAACGTGCAAATCCAGTCCATCCTCAGGAAGTAGGAAGTGTCCCCGACTGCCACCATAAAAGGATGTGATTATTCATTGAGTTGAGAAACACCTCGGGGGCTAGAGAGAGATCTCCGTAGCTGTGCTTGCAGGACAAGGGTTCCATTCCCAGCACCTGTGTGATAGCTTTATCTGTAATTTCAGTTCCAGGGAATCAGATGCCCTCTTCTGACCCTTATGGAAACCAGGCGTGCATACGGGGCACATACATACATACATACATACATACATACATACATACATACAGGAAAACATTCATACACATAAAGCAAACCAAATAAGTTGTTTTTAAGAATTTTAAGAAACACGTTGCATATTAATGAGGCATACCTTTGGGTGTGTTTATGAGGGTGTTTCCAAAGAGATTTAACCCTAAGCAGGGAAGAATCACCCTGAACATGGGGTGACTCTGTTCCATGAGCTGAGAAAGTCACATGAACTCCCCTCTCCACTTCCTGATCCACCCAGATGTGAGCAAGTTTCCCCTACCTTTGCAGTCTCCAACGCCTGCCTCCGCAGCTCCCTTGCCTGCCACAATGAACTGTATCCCCCCTGAACCAAGAGTCAAAATAAACTTTCCCCTGTAGCATGGCTTCATGTCCTCCATTTGTTCACAGCAATGAGAAAAGTAGTGCCAAGGGTATGTTACACACAGGGATGGAAGTCCGTTCTCTGGGGAACATTGTGTGCGGCCTTCAGTGAGTAACTGGTTAGTCTTGCTCTCCACACCTCCCTTTCTGAGTCCAGCATTGATGATTTATCATGAGGAGTCTAGTCTGCTTTGAGAAGATTATCCAGCCTGGTGTCTCTCAGCCCAGAAATGCTTACATCAAATCGTTCCCTAGTCTCTCTCCATAATCCCATGTCCCCGGATCTTGGATGCAATATGCATAGGGTGCAGTATGTGCTGTGGAAGAATGGGGTTGGCTGTGTGGTGGAGTGAAGAACACAGTATGGTATTCAGTGTGGTGGAGTAGGGTGTCTAGTGGGTTGGATATGTGGTAGGGTGGTATATGTTGTGTGTGGTAGTGTTGTGGGGGGTGTACTTGTGGTTTGTGAGGTGTGTACATGTAAATCCGTCAACTGGCCTTGCTTGGTAAATTATCCTTTGTTCTGAGGTTATCCCCTTCCTTGATATAGTCCCTTTACCTGGTGAAATATGGTTTCCTTTATAAATTAGTAATAGTAATTAGATTGCTATTGTTTCAAATTTGGAGTTATTTCTTTTTCCTTTCTAACTGTCTTCCTAATGGAAGGAGTCAGCTTCATAGTTTCAATCAGGTGTTGTTGGTTTTCCTGTTTTGTGCAGTGTACATGCCAACCATGCCCGTGCATGTGTGCACACTATGTGACACACTCTTGCAGAACAGATACTCAAGCCAGGCCAGAGTCATCCCCTCCCTCTCTGCTTTCCACACAGGTACCCACCTCCATGGAGTAGCTGGGACTCTGAAGCTAAGGCTGGGCTTCTAACTGACCTAAGAATGGCAATCACAGGCACTTAAGACAATTGCAAGAAAAAAAAAAGGGGGGGGGGGGGAAACGTGTTGTATCTTGCCAGCAGATCACAGCCTGGGTTCTAGCCTGGAAAGGCATTCTGGAAACCTGGAAGAGAAGAGGGGCTAGGCGGCGAGAGAAAGAAATGCAGCTAAGACAGGCATTCTGATCAAAGCTCAATTTTACTGTTCCGACACTCAGTTATGAAGGAAGGGGGAGGGGCCCAATTCCCGCCAAATAATCTCGGAGTCCAGTAGCAGGGTGACCACGTGTATGGCTCCAAACAGCAAAGCGGCAGGTTCTAGCAGTGGGCGTGGCAGAACGATTGAGCGGGAAGCTCCACCCCTGAGCAAGCAGGTTTCAGGCTGGGGGAGAGGAGACTACAGGAATGGGGTCCCACCTTCCTGCCTCCTGTATCACAGACTGTAAATATAAAGCCATACTTCTGACATCAGGCCTTTGAGAATCATGCCAGTCTCAGTCCCAAGGAAGGATCAAAACGAAGCTATTGAAGTATATAAAATACACAGCCCATCCCAAAGCCAAGCTAGGTCTCCCTCCCAAAGACTCCTAGATGAGATCCTGGCTAGTTTATGTCAACTTGACACAAGCAAGAGTCATCTGAAAGGTGGGAACCTCAATTGAGAAAATACCTCTGTAAGATCCAGCTGTAGGCAAGCCTGTAGGGCATTTTCTTAATTAGTGAGTGATGGAGGAGGGCCCAGCTCACTTCGGATGGTGTCTTCCATTCCACTCCATAAGAAGGCAGGATGAGCAAGCCATGAGGAGCAAACCAGTAAGCAGCACTCTTTCCTGGCCTCTGTATCAGCTCCTGAGTTCCTATCCTGTGTGAGCTCCTGACCTAATTTCCACGATGAACAGATGTAGAAGTGTAAACCAAATAAATCCTTTCCTCTCTGGCTTACTTTGGTCAAGGCCTTTCATCATAAAAATAGCAATCCTAGCTAAGATATAGCTCCAGGCTGTAAGTTCCCTAAGAGGGTTGGGTCAGGAGAAGGCAGTTCCCAGGCCTCTATCTTCTCACCCTCTGGAAGGGTGGAAACAAAGAGAAGAATGTCATCAGGACACCAGGCTGCCAGTTTACCATCAAGCAGGGGACAAAAGAATGTTCTTCCACAGAGCTTGGGACCCATAATGTCTCCATGACATGCTCAGTGAATTGCACAGGGTACACCCCCCCCCCCCGAAATGCTCTCTACCCCAGCCACAAAGCTCCTTCATGGTCTCCTAGGATAATTCCCCAATATGATTTGCATGCTCGTCTCCCACATACTTATCACCTCCCTTCTCCTTCAGATCTCAGGATTCTCAGGCATGTCCTGAGGGACTCAAAGGTTTCATGCTCCATGATGACATCATGACCCTTCTCAACCGGAACTCAGGATGGCCCTGCCTCCAGCTGCCTGGCCTCATTGCCCATCACACAGTGAGACCATGATACCACTACAGAGGCAACACCCTGCCCCCTTCCTCTGCTCTGAGTCAGAGCCACAAACACCTTTGTTCATCCCCCAGGGGTGCCTCTATCCCTTGAGTTCTGCCAGGCCAAAGCCCAACTTGATTTGAGTTGCCACAGAAATTCAACCACAATCACTTAAGGACTAGGGTCTGTGCTCTTCTGTCTTTGCTGAGAAACACCCTCGTGGCTGGTAAGCATGTTGGGCCCAGGGATGTCTCAGGCAGAGAAGTGCCTGCCCTGTTGTGGACCTCTAGTTTTTCTTGCAATATGGAATTTGAGTAAATGAACAAGGAATTTGATGTTTCTCAAAGCTGCCTATTTTTCTCTGGTGCTGTCTGCTGCTTATTCAGACCATGTCACCTGTTTCTCCACTCTGGACTCAGCTAGTGGCAGACAGGACAAGAGAGCAGAAAAGTAGCCCGCTTATGGTCTCCTTGGCTCTGAGACAGGCCCCCACCATCTCTTCACCCACGTGAGCTGTTCTGTTCCTGCAAATGGATTTCGTGAGCATCTGTGATATTCACTGTGAGCTTTTTTCTTGTGGTAAAGTCCTGTCCTGGTGACAGGCCTCGGTCATCAGGTCATCTGGCCATCTCTTCAGCGCCAGCCTTCGAACCCTGCCCTGCCCTCTGATCTCTCCTCTATCCTTGCTGCAATGTACTTCTGCCCTCTGAGTCTGTGCACATGCCATCCCCGGGCTGTGTTGCCCATTCCCTAGTCTACCTAAATCCTGCACAGCTTTCAAGTCCCAGCTTAGACCTCACTTACTGAGGAAGCCTTCCCTGTCAGCCATGCCAGATGTCCATAGCTCTCTCCACTGCTCTGTCCCTGCCCTCTGATGCTAGGTCACATTTACCCTAGGGATCTAGGGTTGCCTCCCCACCAAGGCCAGATCCTGAAGAATGACAGATTTTGCTTGTCTCTCTTCAGACAAAACCCCTATGTGCCCATGCACACACACGTACACACACGTACACACATGCACACGTACACACACAGGAATTCAGTGTATGAGCTAGTAAAAGGAATGAAACTGGGAGTGGGGTCTGCATAGGCGACTATGAGCAGAGCATTCCAGATTCAGAAATCCCTCAAGAGCCTGAATGGTACTACAGCTGTCTCTGCTTGCAGAGTCGCAGACAAAGCTTCACAGCTGAAACAATCAGCACAAGTTACCCCTACATTCACAAAGAAGCTTCCAGAAACACAAGAAAGCCCTGCCTCAACTACAGTCACAAAGCCATTCCTAAATTGGTTTGTATCAACAGAAATCAAGGAAAAGAAACAAGGTCGTTTTCAGGAACATTGTTGAGGACCTGTGTTGAAGAGTTCATGCTCTCCTTGTGTTTTCCCTGTGGAGGGAAAAGATGGCTACATCTGAGCCAGACACTAAAGAGACATGTCAGCAGTTAAGAGCACTTACTGCTATTCTGGAGGACCCAGACTGGGTTTCCAGCATTCATTGGGAGGCTCACAACTATCTGTAACTCTAATTCCAGGGGACCTGATGTCCTCTTCCACCCTTCAGTGGTACCAGTCACATACATGGATCCAGGAAAAACACTTATACACGTAAAATAAAAGGAAATACATCTTTCAAAGGAAAGAAAGAAATCTCAGAAAAGTGAACAAGATGCTAATAGAAACACTCATGGAAGCTACCCGTCTCAGCAACAGCATGTGTGATGGTGGGGCCCAACTGGTGCCTCTGAGTCTGTAAGATATCCTTCCCCAAGGGGGCAGCAGAGAAGCAGCATCTACAGCAACACTTAGAAGGCTCCTGACCCTGAAAATGGCAGCTTTTACCCAGCACTCTAAGAGGCCAAACCGTGCTGAGCTGAGGGAGAACTGGACCACTGAACTGGAAGCAGGATGGCCTAACTAGATTGATCTATGATCCACACAGCCAATTGCCTTTTACATTCTCAAATGGACCTCAGTTCACAATGTCACCAGGGAGTGGTGTGGGACACTCATCCCCACTGGTTCCTCTGCATCCCTCTCTGTCAGAACTGCTGGAGACAATAACTCCATCAGGAAAGAGAGATCTATGAATCAGCCAAGCTGGAAAATTTTGGAGACTAGGAATCTAGTCACCAGAAAATTCTTCCTAGGGTCTGGAGATGGGTATATCTGCCTCTGCAAAGCCCTGGGAGAATCTCTTTCCCTCCATCCAAACATTATTTTGATATTTGACAGGGATGCAGAGACTAAGAGAGAGAGAACCACATGCTCAGATGTCACTGAAGCTGCTTCAACATGACCAGAGATGGCCCAAATGGGTGCGGCACCTGCCTGGGATATAACCACCATTCCTCATTCAAACATTTGCTTTGGCCTCTTGAAAGCATCACACATACTTAGATTCACAACTGGTCCAACCCAGCCAACAGACACGGTCCCTCATTGCCACTCGGCCTTGGACAAGAACCCAGCTCCCAGTTCTCCATCTTGATGTCCTCCTATCTTAAAACCACAGCCAGAAATCCCTAGCAGCTTCCATCACAAGCCCAATCCAAGAGAAGAATGTAATTCCTTTCTGGTTTTTTAATGTGATCTAATTCCTTCTCTTCCCTCTTCCCTCTTCCCTGCCTCCAGCATCTTTGGTCTAAGTATTTATGACGTCATGGCCCATTAACATTCCCCTCAGGACATCTTTAATAAATATGCCAGGGGGAGCGGCAGCTTGAATATTAAACATTAAATTTATAAGACACATAATCCTCCTAATTAAGTTGAGTTTAGTCCTGTGCATTCGATTAAGGGAGAAGGGGGGGGGGCAGTGTCTACTGGAATAGCTAAGGAGCCAATGTGGAGCTTGGGCATCTTTAAAACTTCAGCAGTCATCTCCTCTAATCTTCAGGACACACAACTTGACAGTGTCTCTGGGACCAAAACCAGAAACTAGGGAGGAGAGAAATAAAGATTTCTTCTTCTAGTCTTATTCTCCCTCCCCTATACAGAGAGGCCAGACTTCAAAGTGCAGCCCAATAGGACTGTGGGACTCCTCCAACAGCTCAAGCCAACCTAGGCCTCATGTGAGCCTGTCCACAGGGCTCCTTTCTATGTTCCCTAGGGTGCTAGGTCACAGAATTTTATGATAGAACCCACCAGAAGCATTGCAATGATTTAAGGTCTCTCTGGCCTGTTTAAATGGCCCCTCAGGGACCACTGGGAGGTATCCTAGTGGAACCCTGGAATAGTCTCACCACCTCCTCCTTTCCCTAGAGAGAGCCCATGTCACTCTGTGCCACCTCACTTATTGCTGAGTCCTACTACCTGCTAGTCATCTATCCAATCTGTAAGAAACACCCAGAAGAAGCAGGGTTGGAGGTCCACAACCTGCTTCCATGGTACCAGCTACTCCATGCCTTGGGATCTCTGACTTCCTTCCCTTGAATGGGAACAAGGAAAGATGCAGCCGGCAGGTATCCCAAGAAGGGGGATGAGGAAGAACCAGCTAGAGCCCACTCAGCCTTCGGACAGCAGGAAGGGTACAAGTGATCCCAACTCCTAACTGCAGAAGCTTCTGTCCTTGGTGTCTAAAGGAGAGCAAGTGGTAGTGGATGCTAACCCTCATGGCGGCCAGGCACCCCTGTCATTTGGAAAGCCTCAGGCAAGGGGACAAATAACACTACCAAGGACCATGGCCAGAAGCCAACACTCCTTGTCTCCTAACTCCTTTTCTAGCCCTAAGACATGTTGGTCCGCATACCCAGTCCCCAGCCATCCCTCTCAAACATAAATCTTCTAAGGGCAAAGACTAACTGCCAGGAGTCACCTCGGGACCTGGCAAGGAGTGGTCACCATTTGAGTAGATAGCTCTGTTACATCAAATACATGGAACAGATAGGCAGTGCCCTGTGGAGAGGGAGACAGCATAAGGAAGCCAGAGAACATGGGCCCTGAGGCATGATGGAAATGCCATGTGCTGAAAGAATTTGGGACAAAGGGCCTAGAGAGAGAAGAAGGCTTCTGGGTGGAGGAAGAACTGAGTGAAACCTACTGGGAGTTGGGGTTTTGGGGGAAAGACAAAGGGTATGTGGCATTCATGTCATAGGCAAAACCTTTCACACATGGCACACTGTGTTGCTGAGGTGCCTGGAGCAAAACACTGCTGTGCACTGGAAAGTGTTACTAGGCAGAGAAGACAGAGTCAGGTCCTTCTAGAGTCTTCCAGTGCTTCAGTCCCAACAGGAAGAGAGATCGGCTTTGTCTGGACACACACACTCACACACACACACACACACACACACACACACACACACACACATACACACACCCTCCTCCTCTTCCTCCTCCTCCTCTTCCTCCTCCTGCCTTCCTAGGACCATGCTGGCCCAGGTAATGCTTTCTGACAATTCAAGGGAAATGGCCATCTGTATGCACCAGCCACCTTTTGCAAGCAAGCAAGAGCCAAGAGCCTCTGGACCTTTCTGTGAAAGAGAAATGTCCTGAATTCTAAATGGAAAAACACAACAACAAAAATGGGTTGTCCAGAAAACAGAGAAAAGAGGTAGACTCTGCTCCCTAGAGATGGAACCTAGGCTGTCCTTGCAGCTAATAGCCAGGTGGGGTCAGTGTTCCAGAGCAAAGAATGAGCCCCAATAAGTAGAGCTACTACAAAGGTGAAGAGGAGACCTCTAATTGGAGTTGGGCTTGAAGCTGGTGAACCACAGAGGAAACAGTCAGTCCCCGGTTCTCAGAGGAAGCAAACCTGGTCTGGTCTAGGATCAGACTGCCTGTAGGAAGCTGGAACAACCTTTACCCTCACAGAGCTGAGGTCCCATGTCACAAGACACATAGTGATGCTTCCTTGGACTTGCAAAAGCTTCTAGGTGTGGACTAGATAGACTTATGGCTGCAATTCTGTATAAATGTGAATAGAAGACCCGAAAGGAGACACATCCAGTGTTCACCATGGCTGTCACCCAGTCATAGACTCAGGGGTGGTAGTGTGATGTTCGATTTTTGAAGCAGAGTCTCACTCTGAATCCCAACTTGGTTCAGAAGTCACTATATAGTCCAAGCTGACTTTGAACTCACAGTAATCCTCTTCCTTCAGCCTCCTACATGCTGGGATGGCCAGCATAAGCCACTACCCTCAGCTAAACTTTCTACTTAACATTGTATGCAACTTCTCCATCAATACTCACCCTTAATTATCTTAGCATTATGTTTATTTTTTTACATTTTCATGCATGTGTAGCTCATAGGACAATTTACAGGCATTAGTTCTCTCCCACCATGTGGGTGCCAGCAATTGAACTCAGGGTGTCAGGCTTGGCAGTCAGTGCCCTTACCCTCCCCCGAACCATCTTGCTGGCACTAGCTTAGCATTCTTTGGTGTCTAACCTCTGCCAGTCCTTAGGTTTCAGGGCTCCTGGAGCATGTGAAGTGGGCGGTGAGGAAGCACTCTATCAATTGCTTCCCACAAGAGAGTAGGAAAGGGCAACCACTGACTGCGACTGCGAGCTGTAGCCCCAGACAGACTCGGGAGACAGACAGCTGATGAGCAGAGCTGGGTCTGCAGGTCAGGGCCCTTGGAACAGTGCCCAGCTCTCCATATCTGGAGGTTACAGGTGAACACACCACCAAGGAAGCCAGCCTATGCCAAGCCTGGGAGACATGTGCCCGAGATGACACAGATGTAAAGCATCGATCTGGAGAAACTGCTTGACAAGAGGACCTGCTGTCTAAGAGAGTGATAAATGGATGGACAGATAGGATGCCGAATAAAAGACATGTGTGGAAGAGGAGGGTGAAACTAGGCCCCATGGGGATGGACAGAAAACCTTGGGCAAGGGAGAGAATAGGTGGGCATGGGGGCCTGGGGTCAATCTGGGCCTCTTCTAGATTCATCCTTCAGGGATAAGCTGATGGGAGCCTGCTTGTTGGAAAGCTAGTGAAGACTCATGAGTCCTCTGGCTCTGAGCCTCTGGCTTGGCATCCACTGTGTTTCAGGGAATTGGATTTTAGATTCCTGAGCAGGAAACGACCGACCAGGGTAACAGGATTACAACACTTCCTGCATCTTCAACATACACAGAAGGATTGAGAAGGGATGGGAAGCACCCCAGAGGCTGTCTGAGCAGCAGAGCCTCTGGCCTCCTGCAGCCACTTCACAGGCTATGTGAACTGCAAAAGCTGCAGCCTAGCCACCCTGTAGAAGCTCACAGCTCCCTCATCTCTCAGCTCACAATAAACAGCTTCATGTACAATGTGCCTGGAGGGGAGGGGACAGTGATAAAGCTCCCACTCGACACCCATTCCCAGCTGTGACCCCAGGCCAGCTTGTCTGGGATCCGTGCAACCAGGTACAAAGGCTTGCCTGTACCACCTTCACCACCACAGACCCCATGAATGATGAGGTCTTTGTGTTCGCTTATTCTGAGGTTTTTATGGAGTCACTAATTTGGGGCCACAATGCAGACAGGAGAGTCTGCAATAAGGAGAGTGTGGGGGCGGGGGAGAACCAAGAAATGGAATTTATCTTCTGCGCCCATTAAATTTAGTGTTCCCAGACTCCATTCTTCCAGATCTTCTCTTCCTATACCCACTTTTGTGGTTTGAATGTGGAATGCTCCACCATGGCCCCGTAGCTTTGTGTACTTAACACTTGCTCCCCAGCTGATGTTGCAGGTTGGAAAGGTTGTGAAAAGGTGTAGAAGATGAAGCCTTGCTGGAGGAAGTGATCACTAGGGGCAGGACTTGACATTGTATAGGCTATTGACACTTCCCTGCCTCCTGGATGTGGGTACAAAGACCAGCAGCCTCTTGCTCTCTCGGCCATGTCTTCCCTGCAAGCTGCCATGTCTTTTCTGTCATGGTAGGCTGGACTCCTCAAACCATCAAACAAAATAAACCCTTAAGAAGCCCTTCCTCCCTTAATTTGTTTCTTGTCTGATATTTTGTCACAGCAATAGGAAAAGCAACACACACACACACACACACACACACAAAATTCCACTTCAAGGTCATACCAACCTTCTTTCCGATAACCTACCTTCTTTCTCCTTGTCTTGATCTTTTAAACATTCTCTTATATACCAATTATGCCGAGCTGAAGGGCCAAATCATTGACACATAGGCCTTTGGAGAACGTTCTAGAGCCTAACTGTAGTCTTAAATTTAACATAGTCAAAACAGAGCTCCCGATCTCCCAACTCTGGGCTGCCTTCTTCACTGATGTGATAATACCTGACAAAAGCAACTTAGGAAGGGTGACATCTCACGGTCTGAGGGGATGTGGCTTGTCTTGGTGAGGATGGCATGGTGACGGCTGTGTGAGATGGCTGATCACACTGTATGTGCAATCAACATGCAGGAAGGAAAGCTATCACTCATCTCACTTTCTGTCTTTCCCTTTTTGTTCAGTCTAGGACTCTGGCCATGCAATGGCTCCATCCACATTTAGAGTGATGCGTCCCTCTGTGGTTAAACTTCTCTGGAAATGGCCTCATGTGGACACCCAAATGTGTGTCTCCAAGATGGCTTCTGAATCCAGTCAAGCTGAGAATGATGGTCAGCCATCATACTGGCCACAATTTGCTCTCCATCCCAACCCCTCATGTCAGTTGCTGTTAACATATTTCCCTTCAGTTGCGAGGCCCAAAGTTTTGAAGTCATTCTTGATTATGTTCTTTTTTTCATATCCTGTAACCAATCTCTTAAGTGGCCCCACTGACTCCACCTCCTGAATATACTCATAGAGCAGTCACTTGCCTCCATTCCATGGGATTCTAAGCAAGCCCAATACCTTCCCTGTCATCTAGATCATTATAATTGCCTTATAGATTATCTCAGTACATACTGTACCTACAGTTGTTCTCAATTCAGCAACCAAAATGGTCATACAGGATAGATGTCAAATCTCAGAATTTCCAGGCATAGACAGCTCCTTGCAAATGACCAAACAGGAAATGTTAGGAACACAACATAAAATTTACCTCAAGGAGTGGAGTGGGTCCTGGAGAAAGCATGCTTGGTTTAAAGTCCTCTCTGCTTCTGCCTCAAGTACCAACAATAAACACAGACACCAAAGACCAGGCCAAGGAGGTGGGGCATATGGTATAAGATATGAGAATTAAGGAAGCATAGAAAACTGACCTCCAGACATTTAACTCTTGGCTCTAGCACTTCACTCAATGGCCCATTCCTTAGGAAAACTAAACAAGAGGCAGGGTGGGATCAGTGGAAAGGAAAGCTCTGGCTGCCAGAGGACTGAGTTCTCTTCATTGGCTTCCTGTCTAGGCTGTGACCATTGAGGGATTCCAGTAGAGGTTGTCGCAGAAGCTTTCCATGTCCCTTTCTCAACTGTGACTCAGCAGACATCAAAACCACTGCAAAAGTAGCTTCCTCACCCTTTACAGTCAGGAGCATGGGTCATGGGCTTCCACATGGATTCTGGAGACAGCACAGATCGTGGACACACACTTGGTCTCCAGCATCAGCACACGCCACAGACCTCAGTGTTGTCTCTGATAGCAGTGCGGACCACGGACACCATTAAAGCCCTCAGCAGCCGTACAGGCCAAGGACATCAACATGGTTTCAGGTGGCTGCACAAGCCATTCACATCAACATGTCCCCCACCTCCAGCTACAGTAGAACTATGGACAGCAATATGGCTTCAGCTGGCAACACAGATCACAGACATCCAAAATGACCTTTGGTGGCAACACAGGACATGAACATCAACATGGCCCATGGACCTTGACAACAGCACAGATCACAGGTAAGAGCAGTATGGACCACAGACATCACACGGCCTTCCCTAGTAACAAAGGACATGAATATCAACACAGCCCCCAACTGAAATAGAACCCAGACATGGCCCTCAGTGGCAGGATAGACTACAGACATCAACATAGTCTCTAGTGGCAACCTAGACCAGAGACACTAACATGGCCTCCCACAATAGCACCTAGATCAGGCAATAGCATGGACTGTGAACATCCACATGATCTGCAGTGACAACCCAGACTATGGTTCATGTAGATACATGAACCTCAGCTTCAACAGAGCCCAGGGCAGCAGACTACAGATACCAGCATGACCCCCAGGGCAGCATGGACTGCAAATGTCTTTCAAGCAGATCCAATCCAGAAAATGAACTGTTCTTCATCTTGGACATCCTGTCATTGCCCAGAACTATGTCTCCCACCTCTCCATTGTGCATTTGTTCATTATAATGGCATTGGAGACTGCAGCATGTCACACAGTATTTTTCTGTATAGTTCTGTATAGTTCTGTTTGAGCTCCTGGCTGCTGCACACTTCTCCAACCTCAATTTTAGCTGCCCCAAGGCTCACAAGGGCTCGATCTTTGTACTTGTAGGTTACAGGCAGCACTCCAGGCTGGCCCTATTCAGTGTTGACTCTAGGAGCTCTAAGCCACAACAAATCTCCTTGTCACTGGTGCCAGCAGCCGCAGGGCTCATCAGGAGCAACCTTTGTAAGTGTAGCCTACTGGTTGAAACAAGGCAGTGAAGGGTACAGGTTTGTCATTCTCTGCCATACACGTGGCTCTGTTCTGCTGTCTTTTTTTCCAGTTTTAAGAGCTCACTTTTTAAAAGCATTTCACCACGAGACTTGCCTTTTTTTCTGTTGTTGTTTCAGAGCCTCCATGGGCCTCTCAGACTCCTCAGCCGCAACTAGTACCAGCGGCTGCCACCATCTTTGTGTTCCCATCAGATTTTTTTTTTGAGACAGGGTTTGTCTGTATAGCCCTGGCTGTCCTGGAACTCACTTTGTACACCAGGCTGGCCTCGAACTCAGAAATCCACCTGCCTCTGCCTCCCTAGTGTTGGGATTAAAGACCAACACCACCATGCCCAGCCAGATTTTTTTTTATTTAAAGAATTATGCGTTCTTTCTTTAAAGAAATAAAGGGAAGCTTTTTAAAAGTCAGCAGGGAAACAGACACCTATTTGCCAAATACTTGGATTAGAAAAAGAACTAAATTGAAGTTCTAAAATTGATTAAGTAGAATCAGAAGCTCAGTACAACCTTCCAGATGTCTCAGGAGGTAAGGGCACTTTCCACCAAGTCTGATGACCTCAGCCCAGTCCCCAGAATCCACATGGTGGAAGGGGAGAAACAATTGCCACAGTTGTCCTCTGACCGCCACATGCACACTGTGGCATGCAAACATGTGCACACAAATACACACACACACACACACACACACACACACACAAAAAAATAAATAAATAAATGTAAAAACGTTTTTCAATGATTTACTTTATGTATGAGTGCTCTATCTGCACATACATCTGCATACCAGAAGAGGGCATCAGATCCCATTACAGATGGTTGTGAGCCACCATGTGTTTGCTGGGAATTGAACTCAGGACCTCTAGGAAAACAGACAGTGCCCTTAACTGCTAAGCCATCTTTCCAGCACCATAAAAAAAAAAATTCAAAAACCTCATTAGATAGATTTATTCATACTTTAGACCATGTTAAAAAAAAATAATTGCCAAAGTAGAAAATGGATCAAGGGTTATAAACAGAAAGAAAAATAAATAAAGGAAGAAGAGATAGGCCTCTGGGTTCAAAGGATATAGGAATTCGGAATCAAGTATCGTCACCAAGCAATCTGAAAACTGGCCTCTTTGGTTTTGTTTGGTTTCTGAAAATGAAGCTGCAGGCTACAGGGTAATCTGGAATCTCAGGAGCCTGCTACCTCCGTGGAGAGGGAGAGCATGAACATGGAGCCAGTCCCTGCAGATGCCACATGAGACGACAAGAGGAAGCCAGCTAATGTGTGAAATCTGTTGCTAGAGGTCAAGATGAGGGAAATAAAAGGTTTGCAAACTCCTCCTCTGGAAGGTCCCACACCAGGTACATACAGATGGCTGAAATGATGGGAAACCCGAACATTGCTCCCAAGATCCAAGCCTGAGGGAGAGGACATACAAAGAGGGGACTCGCAATTAAATCATGATCTAGGACCATCAGAAGGTGAAAGCAGAAACAGAAATAGAGACATTTAGAAAACCCAGAAAAGTGGTTGAAAATGCAACCAATTTCCAAGACATCTCTGGATCAAAGTCAGAATCATAAAGAAAATTAGAAAATACTTAGAAATGAATGAAATAATAATCAAAATGCATGTGGGGCATGGCTGCAGTCAAAGACATGGTCTCTAAACATAAGGAAGAGCAAGGTAAAATTAAACCAAACAGTAAGGAGGAAATAAAGACAAAATGAGAATCAGGTTGAATATGTAGCTTAGTAATAGGGTTTACAATGTGGAAAGTCCTGGGTTCAATCCCAGAACTACCCAAAACAGAAGGAAATTTAAAACGGGGGGGGGGGGGGAATAAAAAAATCAGTGAAACAAAAAATGTTTAATTATATTTGCTTAAATCAATACAAGCAATAAATTTCTGTCTAAGGTGACCAGAAGGAATGGCAGATATCACTATAGACCTCATAGTATTTTTTAGGTGAAACTTTAAAATGCTACCAAGAACTCTATTCTATCCTGAATACTCTCATATCTATCCTTTTTACACTGAAACCTTAGATGAATGGAAAAAGAAACAATAGGGTCTATTTTTTTTCAGCCTTAAAGAAGAACAAAATTATATAATTTTTAGGAAAATGATGGGAGCTGAGATCATCATAGTAAGAACGTAAGGGAGACTTGAGCCAGAAAGAGAGTTCAGCAGGTAAAGAGCTTGCTGTTAACCCTGACGACCCAAGTTCAATTCCCAGAACCCACATTGTAGAAAGAAAGAAGCTCACTCTAGCACTTTTCCTTTGATCTCCACACATGCCTGCCTCAGCACACCCATTCCTCACACCCTCTATGTAAGGAAGTAAATGTTCTGACTAGCTTTATGTCACCTTGACATCACTAGAGTCATCAGAGAGGAGGGAGTCTCCATTGAGAAAATGCCTCAGTAAGACCTGGCTGGAGGCAGGCCTTTGGGGCATTTTTCTAATGAGTATTAATGGGGAGGGCCTGGCTTACTGTTGTGGGGACACATCTGGGCTGGTGGTGTTGAATTTTATAAGAAAGAAGGCTGAGCAAGCCTGCACGCCTTTGTGGCCTCTCCATCAGCTCCTGCCTCCAAGTGCCTTCCCTGACTTCTTCTATTACAAGTGATGTGAACTGTATGGCAGATAAAGCTTTTCCTCTCCATGTTGCTTTGCTCATGGTGTTTCATCACAGCAACTGTAACCCTAAGATAGTATGTGTAATTTTAATAAATAAATCTCAAAAAACACAAATATCATCCATCATTTTCATCATTTGTACCTAGATGGTACATACACACACACACACACACACACCATGGAAGTGAAGGAGGAGGACTATTTGAGGAAAGAAAAGGGACTAGGAGGAAACACAACAGGGACAATGGGGAACAAAGTCAATCAACGCTTATAATATTTATGAATGAAATAAATGAACACCCAGCTGACTGTGTCGCCCTGAGGGCCGCTACTACACTACATGTTACAGATACTGCCGATGAACACTCTGGTGTAAAAACATGAATGTGTGGTTTAAAATCTTCCAACACTGAGGAAGTTCTTCCTCTGTGTTGACTCTTCCTCTTTGTAGACTGGACCCTGGCTAAGATCCACCCAGTAGACTCTCCATGGCCACACAGAACAAGACGGACGATGATTCATCAGAACTGCAGGGTATTTTTAGAGATGCCCCACAATCCCCTGGGACCTTGTTGACCTTGAAGGATAAAGGATAAAAGTTTTTCCTTTTGATTCCTTTGCCAACATTAGTGTGCCCCCTATTATGGCTACTGAACACCCAGAGGTCAGTTACACCAGCCTGGTAATTTCAAATACTGTGTAATGTTTAGATAAAGGTCGGCCAAGACCCCAACACTTTGAACAAGCCTCAAGCAGACACATAGTTTATTCTTTTTTTATTTATTAAAATTAAATTTACATTTCCAATGCTATCCCAAAAGTCCCCTATACCCTCCTCCCCACTCCCCTACCCACCCACTCCCACTTCTTGGCCCTGGTGTTGCCCTGTACTGAGGCATATAAAATTTGCATGACCAATGAGCCTCTCTTTCCACTGATGGCCAGCTAGGCCACCTTCTGATACATGTGCAGCTAGAGACATGAGCTCCAGGGGGTACTGGTTAGTTCATATTGTTGTTCCACATATAGATCCCTTTAGCTCCTTGGGTACTTTCTCTAGCTCCTCCATTGGGGGCCCTGTGACCCATCCAATAGCTGACTGTGAGCATCCAATTCTGTGTTTGCTAGGCCCCAGCATAGTCTCATAAGAGACAGCTCTATCTGGGTCCTTTCAGCAAAATCTTGCTAGTGTATGCAATGCTGTCTGCATTTGGCGGCTGATCATGGGATGGATCCCCGGATATGGTAGTCTCTAGATGGTCCATCCTTTTGTCTCAGCTCCAAACTTTGTCTCTGTAACTCCTTCCATGGGTGTTTTGTTCCCAATTCTAAGAAGGGGCAAAGTGTCCACACTTTGGTCTTTGTTCTTCTTGAGTTTCATGTGCTTTGTATCTTGGGTATTCTAAGTTTCTGGGCTAATATCCACTTATCAGTGAGTACATATCATGTGAGTTCTTTTGTTACCTCACTCAGGATGATGCCCTCCAGGTCCATCCATTTGCCTAGGAATTTCATAAATTCATTCTTTTTAATAGCTGAGTAGTACTCCATTGTGTAAATGTACCACATTTTCTGTATCCATTCCTCTGTTGAGGGGCATCTGGATTCTTTCCAGCTTCTGGCTATTATAAATAAGGCTGCTATGAACATAGTGGAGCATGTGTCTTTCTTACCAGTTGGAACATCTTCTGGATATATGCCCAGGAGAGGTATTGCGGGATCCTCCGGTAGTACTATGTCCAATTTTCTGAGGAGCCGCCAGACTGATTCCAGAGTGGTTGTACAAGCTTGCAATCCCACCAGCAATGGAGGAGTGTTCCTCTTTCTCCACATCCTCGCCAGCATCTGCTGTCACCTGAATTTTTTATCTTAGCCATTCTGACTGGTGTGAGATGGAATCTCAGGGCTGTTTTGATTTGCATTTCCCTGATGACTAAGGATGCTGCACATTTTTTTCAGGTGCTTCTCAGCCATTTGGTATTCCTCAGGTGAGAATTCTTTGTTTAGCCCTGAGCCCCATTTTTAATGGGGACATAGTTTATTCTTTAAGGCAGTATTTGTAACTGCCACCAAGAACAGATCAATAACTTAAGAGAACGCTATTAATATAAGTAGAAGTTTAATATCACTGTATTGAACTTTGAACTGAGAAATTTTAAGATCATATATATACCTACCTCAAAAACCTTATCTTTTACATATAACTTATCCTGACCTTCACAACTCACTTGGCCTTTCTAGCTCTCTCTCTCTCCCACTCTGGAAAAACATGCTGGGTTCATCATTCCTGAGTCCACTTTTGGAGGCCAGAGGAAGAAATGAGCAAGAGCCCAGTGGATGAAGACTCCTGAGCCCATCAAGAGATGCTAAAGACCTTTGGCTTGAACATTTAAAGACTTTCCTCTGCTGGCTTCTTCCTGTCGTTTGCCTGTGATGCCAATAGCCCTGCCTCTCTTCCCTCCATATCTTTGCAGTCAAGGATTTCCTTTCTTCCCTACATCGGCAGTTATACAAATGAAACAACTGCTGTGCTTTAGGAATCTTCCAGGTAGGCCAACTGGAGAGTAGACCACCTGCCATGCCAATGTCCCCACTGAGTTCTGAGAGACCAGATGGGACATCTTCTCGACTTCTTAGTGGCAGTTAGAGAAAAGAACAAAGCGGCAGCCATTGGCTAAGCATCTCAGGGTAAAAAGACCCCAAAGAAGAGTGACCAGTTTCTTTGTTGGCTAAAAGCTGGAAATGCCTTGGCCTGTCTCAGGTGGAGGTAAAAAATGTGAGAAGTAGGGTTCAGACCCCTGATCTGGCTCCTAAATTATTTTAGGGTTACCTCTTCAGAGGAGAGGTGAACACAGCAGCAGTAATGATCCACTAAGGGAAAATTCCTGGGCAAGGGAACAGAATCTCAGGCCTGGGAAGAGACCTGACATTTCAGTTGGTCATTAATTGTAGGAAGGTAGGCTTGCCTTAAACCATGCAAGAGAAGTAGCCAGAATAGCTATCTCTTTAATGAAATAAAAACAAAATTATAATAAAAGGGAATGCAAGCCAATATCCTTCATATATGCAGTTTCATAAGTCTTAAGTACACCAGTCTATATTATCAAAGACGTAATAATTGAACGAGTTTATTTCAGGCATGTAAGAATAGCCCAACAACCCAAAATTAGTCATTACAACTCACAGGCCAGCAGATTGAATGATATCAACAGGAACAGGAAAATAGCAAAACAGGCCTATAGCAAAATGCATCATCTAAGCTCACAGAAGGGCGGTGGCTTCCTGGGTAAGGTCACCTGCTGCCAAGCCTAATGACCTTGAGTTCAATCCCTCGGACCCTCATGGTGGAGGGAGAAAATTTACTCCTACAAACTGTCTTCTGACATCAACACCATGACATGTGTGTCCACATACGTGAGAACAAAAATAGATAGATTGATAAATAAATAATAGGTAGGTAGATAGATGTGATTTTTAACAAAATAAAACTCTCACCAAACCAAGAATAGTAGGAACTTTCTCAAGGAGATGAGTATCATTTCTGAAACCCTACAGCAAGCAGAATCCTTAGTGGTAAAAGACTTTATTATGTTTTGTTTTAGTGGCCAAAGAGCAAATATTTTCCCACATCCATTGGAAATAAAGCAAAGACGCCCACTCTCCACATTCGTATGCAGCATCACGTCGCACACATTAACTAGGATAAAATGAAGAGATTGAAAACCTGCAGGTTGGAAAGAGAGGGCCAGAGGTAGCTCTGAACTAGAATGCTTGCCTAGCATGAGAGAGCTAGGCCCAGGGATCAGTCCCAGCTTGTTTTTCATTTTGTTTGTGTTTTAAAGCAGACAGATTGGATAAAGTCAATGAACATCTTTAATTAACAATATGATTGCTTGTACCAAAACACTACCCAAAAAGCTACAAGAGATAGAAAGTGAGTTTACCAAGGTTCCAGGGCACAAAGTTAGTGTGCAAGCTTATTCTATTTCTATAGACTACCAATTGCAATTTTACATTTATAGATACACACACATGTATATGCATATATATGGTAAATTGGTTTTGTCAAAAGGACAATGATAATCTGTTAAACGGAAAATGCTCCTTTCAACAAATGGAACAAATTGATATCCAAATGCAAAAAGAAAACGAGCTACAATCCATACCTTGCTCTATACACCAAAGCTAGCTCAAAATGAATAAGAGACTTAACTGGAAAAGCTAACACTATAAAACTTCTAGAAGAAAAGAGTAGACCATGAATGCCTGAGGCAGCCGTTCCTTAGCAACCAACTGACAGCCTGAGAGAAATCAGCAATCAGACTTTATCAAAATTTAATTTTTTTTTTCTTTATGGAAGATATGATAAAAAGAGTGAAAATGCTTGCTACATACAGGAGAAAATATCTGTGAATCACTGGCAAAAGATTGCCATCTTGAACTCATAAACACTTTTCAAAATTCATCAATAAACAAACACACTATTTGTGTTATTTGTGTTGTTGTTATTTAGACGAGGAGGAAGAGGGAGAGGGGGAGGGGAGGGGGGAGGAGGAGAAAAAAAGAGGAAGAAGAAGAAGAAGAAGATGGAGGAGGAGGAGGAGGAGGAGGAGGAGAAGTTGTTGTTGTTTTTCTGAGGGGCTAGAGAGGTGGCTCAGAGGTTAGGAGTGCAGTCTGCCCTTCTGGAGGACCTGAGTTCAATCTCCAACAACCATATTGGCCGACACACAACCTCCTGTAACTCCAGCTCTGAGAGCAGATCTGATGTCCTCTTCTGATGTCCACAGGCACCTACACGTGTGCGAACACACACACACACACACATATATATATGTATATATATATATATATATATATATATATATATATATATATATATGCATGTATGTATATATATCTAATAGATATACATATATACATGTATCAATACCTTATTTTTAATAATGGAAACAATGAAAGTGATACTAGCCATTTGAAAATATGTGCAGCTTTGTTCACAAAAGAGAAACACAGACTAAGCTACCCTGAGACACCGTCTCTCACCTATCAGACTGACAAAAAGCCCCAAAGTATGACAGCAGACTCTATCGGAGAGCCAGTGGAGAAGCGGGTACACTCATGTATTGCTAATGAGAACACAAAACTGTGCACCCCTATGGAGGCAATTTTGTCAATAATCAAATTACGATGCATTTATCCTTTAACTCTGAAATAAGCATTCTAGACATCTCAAAAAGACATTAGTTAAAATATAAAATGACACAAACACAGTTCTGTTCACTGTAGCACTCTTAGTAATAATAAAAAGCCTGGAAGCGAGCCAGCTGTCCATCATCAAAGAACTGATTGTATCATCTACAATGCATTCACAAATAGACTATGCAGCCACAAAAAGGCATGATCCAGCCTACATGGCTAAATGAATAAGGAATGGTAGGGGGGAAACGGGCTTTGTGTGTGTCTCACTTTCTTGTCTGTTGCTGTGATAAGATACCCAGACAAAAGCAACTGAAGAGAGATAGGGTTTATTCAGCCCACAACTCTGGGTTCTAGTCTATCATTACAACAAAGTCAAGGTGTTGGGAGGTGGAAGCAGCTGGCCGTGTGGCATCCCCAGTTAGTTATAGAGCAGAGAGAGGGAGAGGGAGAGGGGGAGGGGGAAGGAGTGGGGGAGGGGGAGATTATCAATTGCTCCAACTCTTAAGTCCAGGATCACCTGCCCAGGAAATGGTCTCACCCACAATTAAAATGGGTCTACCCACCTCAATTAACATAATCAAGATAAAACACACACACACACACACACACACACACACACACACACAGGGCATGCCCAGAGGCTCATCTCCCTTGTGACTCTGTCAAGTTGACAATTAGCACTAAACCTCACGGTATGTCAATGTTTTATTTACCTAAGAAAAGGCAAGAGATTATGAACTTATATACACTTTTGCCTATATGAACAATAAAATAATAGAAAGAAAAAGCATAAACGTGTTTCAATTATTTCCTGTAAAGAAAGAACACAAATAAGGCTGGAGAAATGGGTTTTTAAAGGGGGCAGGTTTTGTGGAAATGGAGAGCTATGGAAAGAGTTTACACAATATTCATAAATATTAAAATCTGGCTTGTATAAGAAAACCTATCTAAGAAATGTATCTTAGCTACTATTTTATTGCTGTGAAGAACACCATGACCAAGACAATTCTTATAAAAAGGAAGCATTTAATTGGGGATTTGCTTACAATTGCAGACGATTGTTCCATTATCATCATGGCAGGGAGAGTGGAAGGCAGGCACAGTTGTGGAGAAGTAGCTGAGAGCTTTATGTATGTCCTGATCCACAGGAAGCAGGAAGAGAGAGAGTAAGGTGGGGCACTGGGCTTTATACAGGCTTTCGGAATCTCAAAGCCCAACCCCCAGTGACACATATCCTCCAACAATCCCATACCTCTTAATCCTTTCCAGATAATTCATCATCTGGGGACTAAGCATGCAAATACTTGAGCCTATGAGTATTCCTCTCATTCAAATCACCATACTATGTCTCATGATTTGAATGTGCAATGTACCCACCCACTCATGTGTTTGAACCTCTAACCTCCAGATGCTGCTGCTGTTCGGGTTGTGAGGTTTTTAGGCAGTGGATCCTGGCTGGAGGAAGTAATGGATGCCTTCTGGGGCAGGGTGGGCCCTCTGCTTGCCATCCCCACTGAACTGTAAGCAAGCGAGTTGTCATAGGCTCCTGCTACCCCAAAGCCACCTCTGCCACACCTTCCCATAACGATGAACTGTATCCCCCAAAGTATGAAACAGAATGAAGATCCTACGTTGCTTCCTGTCAGTTATTTTATCATAGCAATGAGAAAAGTGATGAATCCATGAAGCTATAGCTGGCAGCATAAACACTAATTACCAGTGTGAATTAACTGAACAATTCATTGTTGAAATAATAAAAGGCACAAACACATGTGTGGGTGGGAACACACACACACACACAGAGAGAGAGAGAGAGAGAGAGAGAGAGAGAGAGAGAGAGAGAGCTAAACAGTTAGATATACATACCATGGGGAAATCAAAGGAGAGCGTCTATAGGTATCAGAAACCAGGATTTTTGGTGTGGTAGAATAGAGGACATTAAGTAAAAGTCTGTAACTCAAAAATGAAAAAAATATCAGAATAAACTTGTGGCATATTTTTTAAATACATATTTAATGGCTCTGTTTATTGAAAAGGCTATGAAAATTATAACAGTGACTAGTCCAGAAACAAATTGGCCAATGGCACCCAGGTTATGGTATTCCTCAAACACTATTCCTCCTGGCCAGTAGAACAGCTCCATGAGTAACGGAGCCAACTACCAATCCTGCCGACCTGAGTCTGGTCTCTGGGAGTTACATGGTGGAAGGAGAGACCCACCTGACTCCCACAAGTTGTCCTCTGACCTCCACATGCCCACTTTGGCAATTTCAATGCCCCACAAAATATTTTTTAATGTAATCAAATGCTATTTCTTGCTAAAAAGAAACCGGAATTTCTTGAAGTCCTTATTTGAGTAAATCCAAGTCAAAGCAGGAAATGTCATAAAATGGAGGCAGCATTTTTTTTTCACAAGCAAAAAAAGCAAGCAAGCAGGCAGGCAGGCAGGCAGGGAGGGAGGGAGGCAGGCAGGCAAGCAAGCAGGCAGGCAGGCAGGCAGGCAGGCAGGCAAATAGGCAAATAGGCAGGCAGGCAAGCAAGCAAGCAGGCAAGCAGGCAGGCAGGCAAGCAGGAAGGAAGGGAGGGAGGCAAGCAGGCAAGCAGGGAGGGAGGGAGGGAGGGAGGAGAGAGAGAGAGAGAGAGAGAGAGAGAGAGAGAGAGAGAGAGAGAGAGAAGCTCATACAGACTCAGGCACCAACTCAAGGACTGTTCTGGGCAAACATGGATGGTTTAAGCACAAGTAAAGCTGGCCATCACAATGACTGGACCATGTCAGATTTTTGCTTTTAATTCACTGGTCACTTTGGAAGACATCAGAAAACAAAACTGACAAAGTGAAGGAGTTAAGTCCTCATTTTGCCTTACTACAGTTTGGCATAGGCAAGCAGGGCTTCTCCCTGTCAAGGTACCCCTGCTAATGAATGAAGAAAAAAACAATAGAATCAAAGTATTGCCACATCGTCTCACCCCTGGTGAATGAATACATCAGTGTAATAATGACTAATGTCAGCTAATATCATAAAAGGAAAATGAGAAGAGCAGACACTGGAAGATTCCTGGTAGCAGTATGCAAAATAACCCATCAGATGCTCTTAAAAAGACATCTTAATCAAATCAAGTCTGGGACCAACTGCTCATTTACAGGTAGCAGAGGAAATGGGAGCACGCTCACTGATGCAGTATGAAACCAGCAGGGCACAGACATCGGAAACAACCCACCCACTTCCTCAGCAATCACACACAAAGGCAAGCCGGAGGGAACCTAGATAGCAAAGGACATGTTAGTGACTTGTAACTCATGGACCTTCATCAGATCAGGTTACAAATGAAAAACCTGTAAAGGCAAAAGAAACAAGGAATCAGAAAAATGTGGAGAGCAGGTATTGAGAAGATTAATGGATTATTTACCTTTTGGGTGGAATAGTGTATGGTATGTTTTAAAACTGGATTTTAGAGACACAATCTGAAATATTAAAAATGAAATTAAATGACTTCTTTGTCTTTTGACAAAGGACAATAGGAAATGGCATTATCAGATACAGCTTTTTCAAAATTATATGAAAAAAAAATAAAGAAACAGGATGAAAGTATAAATGAGACTAGATTAGCCATATTGAATCTAAATATGGGCCTTTAGGAGTTTGTTATAGTTTTAAAGAAAGACATGTCCGACTGATTCATAAAGGCCTAGCAAAAGAAACAGAGAGTCTGGAGAAATGGCTTAGTCAGTAAAGTGCTCGTGGTACCAGCATAAGAGCATGAGTTTAGTTCCCAGCATCCACATAAGAAACTCAGCTGCAATGGTGTTCAACTATTACACCAGTGCTGGGCTGAGGAAGGAACCAGAGGGTTTGATAACCATCAAATCTAACATCAAATCTAACACTGACTCAAAAAGTAAGGTGGAGGGCTTGGGAAAGATAACATTGACCCCACACCTTTACATAGACATACATGTTTGCATACACAGCTGCATTTCATGTCTATGCACACACACACACACACACACACACACACACATGAAAGAAGGAAGGAAAGAAGTATAGAACAGGCAAGAAAGATACACTACGTAGTTGAGTGTGGTGACACATGCCTGTCACCCCACTCTTGGGAAACAGAAGTAGGAGGACATTGTGTTCAACGGCAGCATGGATACCTATCAAGACTTTATCTCAAAAAATAGGACACTTGAGGTAGGCATGGTAGCTCACGTATGTAAGCCCAACTCTGAGGAAACTGAAGGAGAAGGTTTAACACCAGCTCAAAGTCAGCTTAGGCTAAATAGTGTGTTCCAGGCAAACCTGGGATACAGAGTCAAACTCTGTCTCAAAACAACAACAACAACAACAAACAAACAACAACAAAAACTTCACTGAGCATGGTGTGGTAATGTACACCTTTGATCCCAGCACTCAGGAGGCAAGTAGATCTCTGTGAGTTCAAGGCCAACCTAGACTACATAGGGAGTTCTCTGAACATCCAGGGCTACATAAAGACCTTGTCTTAAAACAACAACAACAAAACTCAACAAAAAATAAATAAACAAAAGTGAATGCATACCCAAATAAGCCAGGAATTTGTATAATTAGTATAATAAATGTAAATAAAGTGCATGATGGGTCAAGCAAAAGTCAAGTGCTATCAGATTGTATTTTTAATAAGATATAGGGGCTGCTTTCAAGATACATATCAAAAATAAGGTTGTCTTCAAACCTTATTTATCAAAGGGAAACAGATTAAAAATTGTAGAATGTCAATGTTTGTCAAAGAAAACTACTCTAGCAACACTAAGCTAGAACAAAACCATTTTTGATGAATGAGACACCAAAATCAGGCCAGCAGCTGCTTCAAGGAAGTGGCCATGGAAGGGAATGTAAGGGGGGGATATGCACACAGGACCTTCAGGGTGGCTTTGCATTTCCTGGGTGGTGGACACTGGAGGCTCTTTTCATATTTTCTGCCTCCTGGTATGGCTTGAATATTTTAGTTTCACTTTTATTAACTTCTTATTGTGAGATCATCACTTATCCACAAGAAGTGGTGAACACAGCACAGAGTGGTCCCCTCCATCCTTGGTGCAGTCCTCCCCACAGATTCTGTTACATAAAGATGATGCATATTAAAAGGACAGAGGTGTTGATCCATGCAGGTGTGAGGTTTCTCAATCAATTTGCCAAATGTGTAGATTCCCATCTGTAAGTGAGAATTTTGGTTCCTTTAAAAAAAAACCACAGAAATATTATAAAAATATGTTTTCATTTTAATCCCAAGTGTGGATTAAAGGGGCTGCTTCAGCCTGTCCACAGCAGGTGACTATAATTTGCCTTGTGATCTAGCAGGGGTGTGATTTTGCCAGGTGCAGATAGTTTCTGTGATTATGGGACCTTTGGAATTCTGGGGACTCTTTGGGGGTGGGGGGAGTATATAAATGCTAGAGCCCAGAGAGGGTGTGAGTTGGTGATGGTGGTTGGTTGTTGTTGGTTGTCATTTGTTAAGTATTTGTGTGCAAAGAAGAAACAAAAAGAAAAGCAGGTCGGCAGCTACTTCAAAGAAGTGGCCAAAGAAGGGAATGTAAGGACATGCACATAGGAGCTATATATCTTGACAGCAAAGATCAAAATTTCTCCAAGGAACTCAATGCCCTAAATCACCAGGAAGCAATCTAATGATGTCTTCAGCCTCTTTCACCCCTGTCCTTTTTTCTATTGTATCTAGTGTTGGGAGGTTGAAAGGCTAGAAGAAGAGGGGTGGAAAAGGGTGGGGAAAAGAACCCACAGAGTAGCAGAACGGCTACAACCCTCACGGCCACAGACAGAGCTTTTAAACAACCGCAGGGCTTTCCCTGGTGGGATACCCACAGAATGGCAGGTGGTATCCCAGTCCCAGCCCCTAGCAACTGTCACTCCCCCAAGTGCTTGTCACCATAAACTCTAACAAAACTATCATGGAGAGCGCAACCTTTTGAGACGAACCTTTGTGCCTTGAGGTCGCCCAAATTGTTTCACAGATGAACTGTTCTTTGCTGGTTCTGAGTAGCTGCCCATAGACTGTGGACTTATTCACTGAGCTACTGTAGAACATTCTGTCTGGTATGTGACTATTAGAAACAAAGCCAATATAAGCAATCACATTGTGTGTGTGTGTGTGTGTGTGTGTGTGTGTGTGTGTGTGTGTGTGTGTGTGTATTTAATTTTACAGGGTGTACTTATGTTGGGTTATATAGGATTCTTGTTTTTCAATCTTTTTCTAAATAGTTCTACCATTTTACTTTCCCAAAAACAAAACACGAGAGCAAGTTCCCCACATCCTCGGCAGCGTTTAGGATTGCAGTTATTGATACCGTTTATCTGAATGGATCTCATGGACGTGTGATGACAATGTTCTCAGTGGCATTTCTCTGACAACTAGCTATGCTAAACATTTTTCCACACACTTGTTTATTGTCTGCAGTCACCTGTGACAAGTATCACTCCCTATCTCTTGCCTGTGCCCTTGTTTGTTTGCTGTTGTTGTTAAGAGTCCTTAATATAATCTAGATATGACTTCTTTGTCTGATATATATATATGTAGATGTATATTATATATATGTATATATATGCATGTGTGTATGTGTGTGTGTATATATATATACATATATATACACACATATATATGTGTATATATATACATATATATATACATATACATATACATATACATATATATACATATATATACACATATATATTGTGTATATATATACATACATATATATATATATATATATATATATATATATATATATATATATATATACACAACCTTTTGAGACGAATGTTTGTGCCTTGAGGTCACCCAAGTTGTTTCACAGATGAATTGTTCTTTGCTGTTTCTGAGTAGCTGCCCATAGACTGTGGATATATATATATGTATGTATGTATATAATACACACACACACACACACACATATGGCATGCAGATGTTATTCCCTGCTATATTTTGTCTTCTCTCTCCCTTCACAGGATCTTGTATGGTGCCAAGTGTTTTTTATTTGGATGAACTTTTGCTTATCATTTAGTATTCCTTTTGTAGATAGTGCTTTTGTGCTCTGTCTAAGAACTCTTCTCAAGGTCCTACACTGCATCTCAGTGCCTCACAGTTTTTAAAATCACTTTGTTGTAATGAACTCACTAATTAAATCATCACAGAGCTAGATCGTAGAAACCACCCATTCACCCAGTCCCCAGTTCTATGCCAGGGAGCCTCTATTCAGTGAGGTGGTCATTCTGAAGCCATGGAGAGTTAAGCACACTCTCACTGTCAATTGCATTTGTATATATGCTAGCCTATAATATATACATGTTTATATGTAAAACATGCTATAAGTGTAGGTGTGACTACCACTTAGAAAGGAGACCAAGAGAGGGTGATAGTGGGTGGTAAGGATGGACAGAATGCAGGCAACAGACAAGGGAGACTGAACCCTTCCTATTTGAGGCTTCCAGAGGCCTCACTGTCGACTTTACTTACATTATGGAAAAACCTAAAAGTCCTAACCAAAGATCATATAGGCAACGTATGTGAGCTGTGAGAAGAGAATCTAAAGCTAGTTCTTTTCCTGGCTGTAACTGTGTCTTGACTCTTTTTTTCTTCTGTTTAAGTGAATAAGTCCATAAAAGTTTTATGGTTTTATGGTTTACATTTACATCTGTAATCTATTTTAGCTAATGTATAAAATGGATCTTGTGGTATTATGTCAAGGTGTTCGGGGTTGACAGGATTTCGTTTTATGCTTTGCTCCTTCTGTCGAATTACTTTTACACTTAAAAAGAAAAAAAAACCCCGGTGTGTCAATTAGGAAGAAATTAAACTGTTTCAAACAGCAAAGGACATGACCGTCTCCGCATAACTTTCCAGGATCTTTGCAACCAAAGCTCTTAGAGCCAGCGAGTGAACTCAGCAAAGTCGCAGGGACGAGCTCGGTGTTCCGGAATCAGTGATAGGTATTTCCACCAGCAGTGAAGACATGGAAGCCAAAAGTAAAGTTATGGAGCTACTTATGATCACGTAGGCATGAATCAAATGCATGGCCTGGACGATATCAGACAAGCGCTGTGCCACCGAGCTAACCCCCAAGCCCTTGTGTTTGAGACACTGGTCTCTAAGTTACAGTTCTCCCTCTTCTGCCTCTCGGGTGCTGGGATTTTTAGATATGTGCCCCCATGCTAGGCATAGGCATATTTTTTAATCAGCATATAATAGACTTCTGTGATGAAAGCTACAAAATATGAATGAGATGAATCAAAGATATAATTAAGTTGAGTGACAACACGGTGTTCATGAATTGGAAGACTCTGCACAGTAAAGACACCAGTTCACAAAACAATATATAGGTTTAGTACAATTATTACCGAAGTATCATTGCTGCCAGCTTCTTTTTAAAATGTACTAAAGCGTTTTTTACAGATTGCAGCTGAAAATATGTCTGTACACATATACACATGTGTGTATGTAAGTGTAAGATTGGACCTCCCATCACTAAAATACTGTTGTGCTTGGGTATTTATAGAGGGAGGCTGGTTAAAAAAAATAACTCCTCTCCTTTAAGTTCAATTAAGGTCAATTTACATAAAATACAAATTAGAACCGCACAAGAAATGAAGTCTACAAGCCACCATAGGTCAGGCCTTTGCCAGTTGGAATTTTCTTCCTTCTTTTGTTCTCACCTGGGGCCCACCTGGGGGAATTGACTGTCCTTGCAACTGCCTCTCGGGATACGTGAAGTCATCCGGTAACTTAAGACGATGCCATCAGTCTCCTCTTGGCCCCTGCCAAGCTAAAAGAGATCAGCCATCTGATTGGGCCATCTGAGATCCACAACACCCTCTTTGCTGCATCTTACCCAGCCAAGAACGCCACTCATTCTACTGTCTTCCAGTGGTTGCTCTCAGCCTCAAACTCCCACAGGCACACAAGAGTCCCACTCTTACTCTGAAGCACCCGTCAGCATTCACCACGGATACCCTCATGGGTGTCCTCTCTCCCCACAAATGTGTCTAGACTTCCATGGATATCAGCAGAGGGAAGTAGATTAAAAATTAGCCGCAAGTGAACAGGGAGGGCACGGAGCTCAGCGTGGAGCCCCATTCTACTGCTTGTAGGAGCGAGGGAGCATCTGAAATGTTTTGACTGTGAAGCCGTTCACAAGTCAGTGCGACAAAAGAGCTTGTGGAAAAGTCCAAGTCCGTTAAACATCTACAGTTAGCAATATTGAGGAACTACTTTGGATAACTGATCGCCCAAATATAGCTCACCAGACCTTGCCACTCCTGTCTCAATGAAGAGTTCTTGATGCTCTGTGAATACTTCTCCCTCTGAATTCTACTATTCAGATGATCTTCAAGGGAACTTTAAACAGCATTAAATTATCTATATATTACAACCAATACACGGGGTGCTGACTTTACTGTCCGTTGCAGATAAGATAAATTATTAATAATAAATCCTGAGTGTGGGCCTCCCCAGCCCTCTCTGAACACCACATCAGGACAGACTAGCCATATTAGAAGGTGAAAAGCCAAAAAGTCATGGCCTCTGCTTTCTAATGTCTTACTAAATTCTGGTGACTGGAGATAAGAGGTGTCACATAAAAAGCCTACCTCCCACAGGTAAACTAGCAGAGAGTGGCCAGAATAAATTAAAGTAAGAGATGACATCATGGCCAGGCCAAGATTTTGGCTAAATCTTGTAGAATGGCTGATGGTCAGACAGACGGATGGATGGATGGATGGACGGATGGACAGACAGATGGACAGATGGATGATAGAACAGAAGCTATCTGAAGCAGAAGGATCTTACCATCCCACAAAGAGGGAGTTACTCTTCTTCTTACTGTACCCAGAACTACTGTGATTTGCTTCTCAACACTAGTTTGAAAATATATGGAAATGATGGCCACCTTGCTGACACACACAGACTCCCATCTTCCTGGAACTTAGTCATAAGTTACCGGTACCTCAGAGAAGGATAATTTTGTAAGGGAAATACAGACTTGATGGTAAGAGCAGCTCAAGTCATTACTAGAGTAATCTCAAACTACTCTTTCTCTGTAAGCTTCCATCTCTTTGTGTGATAAACAAAAGGATAATGGGGCCAAACTCAGAGGATTATTATTTTTAAAAAAAGTGAATAATGAATACACTGAACCTGGGAGGTAAGGCGCAATTTACAAGAATGACTCTTCCTGGTCAGTATCCCTGTACATTTATTTATCAGCCTGGTACACAGTCACCCCTGCATCTCACTCCGTCCTGCATTCCTGTGGTTTTATCCGGGATCTTTTACCTCTTTCACTTTTAGGTGGTGGTCGCTGTCATTGTTCTGTGTTCTGCATGTGATTGATCCCAGGGCTTCACAGTGCTATGCAAGTGCTCACCACCAGTGTCTCCTTCAGGGCCCATCCCTCGGCCCTGAAGAGAATCTTCAGTGCAGGAGTCCAGGTAAACAACAGTTCCCTTTAGCATTTGGAAGATGTCACCACATTGGTGTGGCTTTTCATCTCAGCTGAGGGGTCAGCTGTTAACCTCCTTGCTACTTGCTTCAAATTCCTGTCTCATTTTCCCCTTGGGGTGCTCTTGGAGTTTTCTGTTTGATCACCCTAAAGTCTAACTTAATGTTAACTCAGCCATGGCCTCATACTTCTAAAACTCTCTTCCTTTTTTCCCAAATCATTATCCCCTTTCTAATGTACTCTATAATTTTCTTGTTCACACACTTACTTATGCATACATATAAATATATATGTGTGTGTTGTGTGTGTATACATACATGTATGTAAATAAATACACACACACATGTATGTATGGACACAGAGACACACAAGTCTAAGCCCATCAGGAGGAGAGATCCTTCTCTGTCATGCTCACTGATCTTTCTCCAGCCCTGTAAAAGTCTCTGGTCCCAGAACAGAACTGCTTAAAACCCTCCCCTGACTGCTCTATCAACCTTGTTTACGTAAGTAGCATCTGTGCCTCCCATCTTTCATCCAGGGACTCAGAACAGACTGATGCTCAACCAGTGTGGGCACTAACCTTAGGGGCTGCTACAGGCCTGGCTCATGTCTGCTCTTGTGGACAGGGACACCCCTTCACCCTGCATCTTCCCTGCTGGCCCCCTCCCCTGAAGAGATAGTCTATTAAACAGGCAAAGAAATCAAGTCATGGAAACATGAGCTTCCATTGGACCCTGGGAAATTGAGGCTGTGCGGAACAGAAACTTTAGGTCAAATAAATCTGTGGCAATGCAATAAAAATAAGTCTGGAGACACAATAAATCAAAAGCTCAGTGGGTCAAACGGCTTCCTGATGCTAAAATGCAAATGTTACCCCAAAAACATCACGATTCTGTTCTCTGTGGCCCATCTCACGCCTAGGATTTCACATTACCTTCAGAACAGGTCTAAGATACAAATCGTTCCATCTTAGAAGAGGCAAAACTTAGGAGAAAGAAAAAAACAATGCAAATAATCCAAGGAACCTCATGGCGAAGCCAGGCCAGACTCCGATAGTCCTGGAACAGGGTTTCCTAACTCAGGATCTCCATGCAGTGGACTTAGGGTCACAGCAGAGATGTGGTATACCTTCCAAAAATATCAACTCTAGCCCAAAGTCCACAGAAATAAAACCATTATTTTCTTATTAAAGCAAATATGTTGTTTTGAAGGTTTGTTGTTGTAGCTGTTGTTTTGTTTTGTTTACTAAAGTATCACCATGTAACTTGGGCTGACCTCAATTTTAACATTCTCCTGTCTCAGCACCACCCCCATCACTGGGATTACAGACATGTACCACTATGAGTAGCTGAGAATGTGACATTTTAGGACATTGGGCAGTGGTGATGTGTGCACGAGGGTGCTTTGTGGAGCACTCCTGTGAGGAGGCCAGAGAAGAGCTTTTGGGCAGCTTTTCCACCACGGTTCCAGGAATCAGACTCAGATGTTTGGTTATGCAGCAAACATTTTACCTCCTAAGCCATCTCTCCAGCCTATGTGTACGTTTTATACAAAATACAATCCACAGCATTTGTGTGAATTATTAAGATAAAAACATTGTAGGAGCTGGAGAGATGGTTCAACGATTAAGAACACTTGCTGTTCTTGCTGAAGACCCAGGTTCGGTCCCTAGCACCTATATGGTGGATGGCAACCATCGTAACTCCAGTTCCAGGGAATCCAGCGCCCTCTTCTGGCCTCCACTGGCACTACACACACATGGTGCACAGACATTCATTCAGGTGCAACACGTATACACACAAAATAAAAATAAATGAACCTCTTTTTAATAAGATAGAGTTTGCCTGAAGGTTGCTTTCTACACTGGCAGGCGTCCTCTTAGAGACCTGTGGAACACTTCCACCTGCTAACCAGTACATGACTTTTAGCAAAGCCCTTAGCTTCCCCAAGCCTCATTGTTCTTGCCTGTATAACGGGGGACAACACTGCCTTCCTGACAGACGCACCATCATGAAGACTAAATGAAGATACAGGAAAGAAGTCCCAGACAGAGCCTGACATAAGAGGAGAAGAAATCTGAAAACACTCATTTTTTTAAGTCACCAATCTGTTGGAAGATTTTTGAAACATGTGGAACCCAAGTAGCAATCATCTCATTAAAGTCCCCAAACTCTTAATGTGTCCAATTTAAAGTTTCACTTGAGAAGCAAGAGCTGGGAACAATTTATAGGATTGACACTGAGCAAATGATTAGAGATTAAAGAGCCCAAATAATTGAAGAAAGATGTAAGTTTTTTTAAAATGAATTTTCTGTGAACTTGAGGAGGAAAGGGTAGAAAGAGACTTAAAAAGTCTTCGCCCGCTGTGGATATGGCTGAGTGGGTGAAGTGCTTATCGATTAAGCATGAGGACCTGAGTTCAGATCCCAAGCCTCCGCATGAGAACCGGACACAGTGGCACACACCTGTAACCCTACCACTGATGGGACAGAAGCAGGGGGAACCCAGAGCTGGCCAACCTAGCCAATCGGAAAGCTCCAGGAGTCAGCAAGCTAGTCCCAAAAAATGAGATGGAGATACAGAGGAAGATAGCCAAATTTGAGCTCTGGCTTCCATATGTGCATAGGTGAGCTCATATCTCACACACACGCATACACACACACGTGCACACACACACTACATGCACACATACCTTCAAAGGGGTCAGGGAAATAAGTCAGTGGTAGACTACTTGCTTAGCATATGCAGAGCCCTGAGTTCAGTCCCCAGTACTGACAAAAAAGAGAGAAGAGGGAGGGAGGCAAGATGCAGAGGGCTGAGGAAGGAAGGAAAGAAGAGAAGGAACAGGAGGAGAGAAGAAAGGGGAAGATAAGGACGACTCCACTACTGTCTTCCCATCGGGGTGGGAAGGCACACCACACTCAACTGACAGAGCAAAGGAGAATCAGGAGTCCAGAGCCCTGCTTGGCCTCTAGGCTCTCAGCAACACCTATAAAAAGCAGAACCCAGTTCCTTACAGACCTCCTACAATCTTGAATACAGACTTTTGGGTGGGGACAAATCGGCCTCTAAGCAGAAAGCATAAGCATCCACATAGTGAGGGGCATAGAGTCAAAAAAAAAAATCCTACAATGTCCCCTCGTCAACCCTGCCTGCTCAGCTACGGTCTTATGCTAAACTATTCAAGGTTCCCACCTGGAAGATGTATAGCCATTAGCAACTGTCAACATGGCACTCATTCTGCAGATGGCACCCAGCAGAAGGCTCAGGAAAGGGGCACAGAACAAAGCTGTCTTGAACCCCTGGCCAGAGAAAGGCAGAGATGCTGCCTGGGTAAGGTTAGGGTACACAGACACCAGGGCCAGGCTGGCAGCCCTGGAGGAGCTCAGCGTGGTGCATGCAGGAAATGCTCAGGACTGGACATATCTCTCTCTCTCTCTCTCCCCCCTCCTCTCTCTCTCTCTCTCTCTCTCTCTCTCTCACACACACACACACACACACACCAGTGCCGCCGACCCACCTTTGGCTCCCTAAGCAGCAGCTCCTTGAAGGCACGGCTCGGTCTTTTTTTTTCCCAGAGAACACCTGGTCCAGCCTCCAGTCAGTGATGTGCAAAGCACACAAGCTCTCAGACCACATGTAGGGCTGCTCTTACCAACAGCAGAAAACTGGGCTTGTGGCTGAAGCTAAGACCTGAGGCCCCTGGGGAGCTACTTCAAGCCCGCTAGTTCCAAACCTGAACTCTAGGCTCTCTTATGGACTGCCACAAGGTGGTGCTCCCACCAGCTCTCCTCCAGACCAAGTCCCAGTCATAAAGGTTCCCTTTTCCCAGAGTTCCTCATCAAGGAATGAGCCTCCTCCTGTTCCTGCCTCCTCCCTCTCCCTGGTCTGGCCCACCGGTCGCTCTCTCCACTCCCTGCAGTCTGTGCTACCTCCTGCCTTGTTCTGACCCACGCTCATCCCCATATCTGCCTTGCAATACACCCAGCCTGCTCCCGGTGCTGTTCCCCTGTCATCTGCTCCCACCCTCCTCTAACCCTCTGCCTAGCCCCACATCTGGAGCCACATCTGGATCTCATCATAACGGTAAAGCTTGACTATTCGTGGGGCCTAGAATATGACAGCAATCCACGAGAGGAGGAAGGGTGTTAGCACATGGTAAAAACTTTAAAGAGATATGTGCACGCGGGTTCAGCTAAGGACTGCGTGGCCGGATGCTGCTGAGTAAATGCTTTAGCAATTGTGGTGGCACGAGGCAGTAGGAAGATAAGAGTAAAGAGAACAAAACAGCCTGCAGCCTGCAGCCTCAGCCCAGAATATCCCGAGGCCTGGTGCGTGTCTCAGATCTGAGTAAACATTATGTTCAGTCCTTGCCGCTTAGGGAGGGGAATCCTGGGAAGACTGTGCTATCCACCTTTGAGGAGCTGTTGAGACTTGCAAAGCTCAGGACAGGGCTAGCTATAATTTCTGATGGCAAAGAACAATACGATCAAACACACACACACACACACACACACACACACACACACACACACCCTTTAAGGCTCCTTAAAAGCTTCTTTAAGCCAAAGAGGAGAAGCCTAACCTTCATCAGTTGTTAGTCCCCATAACCCTGGACCAAGCCCTCTTGGGTCAGCATACACCCTCCTGGAGCATCATCCTGCACGGGCCCCAGGTGCTAAATTAGAAGAACAGTCACCAGGACCTGATGCTGTAGTAAGTTTAATTCAGTAGCTCCTGTAGTCACACCTTGGGCACAGAGAAGTCCACAGGTGGAGTTTGAGGAGGGCATAAGATAAGGCTTCTAGGATCTGGGGCCAGGGGCTGGAGCTGGAAGCAGACTTTGAGTGGAGTAGGAAGGCCAAGAAGAGACACTGGTAGGGAAGCCGATGGTCCTGCTGGTGTGTCCCGCTTGGGCCTTCCCTCAAGGCCTGCCTCTTGTCACCATCTGCTCTCAGAAGTAAATTGTAGAGGACCCAGGCAGATGGCTCCCTTTGGGCTCAACTGAGCCTCATCTGTGGCCACTGTCTCTAGAGCGGGTCTCAGTGGGACACCAGCTGCCCCATGGGCAGCATTGAGAGCCTCCCCATCACTTAGTGCTCTCCAGAACAGTTTCCCTTCATCCTCTACTCCTGAAGCAAATCGGTGCCTATGCCTAGGCCTGACTGCTGGCATGGTGCTGCCACACCGGGCTCTTGGGCAATCCATTGCAAGGTGCACAGGTCATTAAGACATTCTCGATCTGCCTGGTGAACACCACACACACTGCTCAATGAGGTGGCTTTCCTGCCCCATCCCAGCGCTATGACCTGCAAGCATAGGCAGGAGACTGAGATGTGAGGTGCCACTGCCCCCTGCTGGTACTCTCGAGAATCGTCTAAGCTAGTCCCAAAGAGAAAATGGACCAGGCTAGAAGGGCACTGTCCCCTTCCTCCGTTCACCTTTCAATGGGGAATAGATACACAGGCTTGGTGGCTTCACCTGAAACCATGGGACTGACTGTCCCTAAGAGAGATGACATCTCACAAAAACAAGGAGACAGGCAGCAGAGGAGATTCAAGGGGGAGAAAGAGGGGTCCTACTTTACCAGAAGAAAGAATATGACACTCTCCACGTCTGCACCATGCTACACAGGGCACAGTGTATTCACAGTCACTGGCATCACACCTTGCAAAAAGAGCCCTGAAGGCAGGGCAGGGTGGGGTGGGACAGGGTGGGGCCTTTCCATTGCACAACTGAAAATGGAAGATCAAAGATTGTCCCCTTCACCCACACCTCCCCCCAGAAAACATTACATAGCCAGACTCTGAAGGAGTCCTAGGGCTTTGACACATGTTACTTTGTGTTTCTAACAGGCCCTAGAACACCTACAATACAAGACCTGGTCCTTGTCCGGTCTTCCTGGACCCCACTTGTCACCTGGTGAAGGGATCCTGTGGTCTGAAAGAGGCTATGTTCGATGCTGACCTGTGACTCTGTAGAAGATGGGAAATTGTGTTGCAGAGACCTGAGAAAGCAACAGTCTCTCAGAGAAGGGAGGTCCCTCCCAGCGTAGCTGCAAATCAGGCCCAAGGTTCCTCAGGACAGACCCTGCTGCAAGGCTGGAGCTCCAGTCACTGCTGTGTCACGTGCACTCCTGTGGATTCCCCACATGTGACCAACAGAAGAGGACAGAGGTATTTTGATGAAATGTGGCTGCTGCCCCAAGCCCACCATAACCTAGATCACCTCTTTCACTAAAAAACTCACCCTCTTCCGTTTCTTTCTCTCAGAGGCAGATTCTGTCCTGGACAGCTTCTTCAGCCTTCCATGCCATTTGATGTGGTCTGATTTTCTCCTGCACTGCTTTAGCTACAACGGGTCTTCTTCCTCTAGAGTCCCTCCCTAGACTGTGGCAAGACTAAACCAATCGAACAGACCCATCTCTCCTCCCTGTGTCTGAGTCAGCCACGTGCAATAACAAAATGCATCCTCTTTCCTGGACCATTGTGGGTCCGCATCCCACCCCGTGGCAGGGCACGGCCGCTTGGGAAGAGAAACGCAGGGAGCTTGACTACGCTTATCCCACCCACGCTGCTGCCTGGTAGGTGCTGGGCTTCAGGGAAGCACAGAGACACCGCTCTGGGGGTGGGAAAACAGTCCGAGATGTGAGCAAGCCGAAGCTGGTGTTCCCTAACTTCTGAGCATCTAGTCGCTGCTAGAGAACCACACAGAGGAGTCGGGAACAAGGTGTCAGGGGTCCACGGGCCACAGCAAGGCTAAAACCACTGGGGGCTGACAGGCTGAGAATGGCATGTCGACCAGGCCTGGGGCTGGGCGCTCCAGCTTTGCTCATTGGCGAAGGTAGCAGCAGTTGTCTGAGGGCCCAGAGGGCCCTCCTATGGGAGACTTAGGCTGTGTGGCTCTGTAGGCGAAGACCTGCTCCGTGCTCCCCATGACGGTGGTAGATGAAAGAGACAGTCCTAGGTTCCAAACTATTTATTGATTGTTCATCCTGGAAAATATTCATATCTTCTTCTCAGGGTGGATGAACCCGAGATTAAATACCATTTGCAGGGAGGAATGTCTGGGAAGGGGAGCTTATTGGCTAAACTCTCAGTGCCTCTAGGTACTTCTTTAGCATGGAGAACTCTGTTCTAGGTGAACGTCACCACAGGTCACATTTCCTTATGTGGGAAGTGTGGCAGGTCTTCCAGACCAGGTATCTAGCAGGGAGCAGGGAGGCACCTTCTATCTCAGGTGTGAGTTTCCGGGGTCTCAACCCGCTCTACCCACCAAGCTTCCTGGCATGGTTTACTGTCCCACAGATCATGGAAGAGGAGACAAGTGTCTGACTTGTTCTTCCTCTGGATTGCTTCTTAATGCCCAGAGAGGAAAATATTTATACAGATCTGTATAAATGTGCTGCCACCTGAATCCATGATAGTGTCCGTGGTCCATGCCAAGGGCCATGCTGATGCCCATAGGCTGTGCTACCACTGGAGACCATGTTGGTGTCTATGCCCCATGCTGCCACTAAAGGCCATGTTGATACCTGTGACCTGTGCTGCCGCAGAGGACCACGATGGCGTCTGTAATTTGTGCTACAGCTGAGGTCTGTGCTGATGTCCGTGGGTCTGTGTGTCCCCAGAAAGTATGTGGGGATCCATGACCCATGTCCCGACTGTGAAGGACAAGGAAGCCTCTTCTGCAGTGGGCGTGATGACTGCAGACTCACAGCTGAGACTGAGAGACATAGATGTCCTCTGTGACAACCTCTCCCACCCCAACCCTCACGCCTACCCCCTCCCAAAAAAGAAACACTCTAGACAGGAAGCCATTGAAAAGAACTCTTAGAATTCTGATGGAGATGCTGAAGTATAACTCTTCACAGCTGATGGCTTTTGATGGGGGTGGGGGTGGGGAAACAGTTTTCTTTCAGAGGTTGGCCACTGGGAGTTTGACCATGCTCTAGTGAGTATGTGGGCAATACACAATGTCCTTGGTTTTCCTCTTCCTCCTCTTCCTCTTCCTCTTCCACCTCCTCCTCTTCCTCCTCCTCATCTTCCTCATCATCTTCCTCCTCTTCCTCCTCCTTTTCTTCCTCCTCTTCCTCCTCTTCCTCCCCTTCCTCTTCCTCCTCCTCCTCTTCTTCTTCCTCCTCTTCCTCCTCCTCCTCCTCCTCTTCCTCCTCCTCCTCTTGTTCTCTTCTTTTTTCTGGGATAAGGTCACAAGAGTTGAGGGCTGGATCTGGGAGGCCTAGTGAGATTGGGGTACAGTATATGAAATTCTCAAGTAATCAATAAAAAATGTGATGTTACAAAAAAAAGACTGTGTGATCTCACGGCCTCTCCCATCTCCCTTCATTACTCACAAGGACTCCCTTCCCTCCATGATTCAAACCAGTGCTCAGGCTCAAGGGACAGAGAGAGGGCGAGCCCCCACCACTGCCATTGCTGAACTCTGCTGCCTTCACTCTCAAGAGAATGTTGGTGCGCTGACATCATCCCTGATGATGGACCTTAGTTAAGAGCTGGTCTTTAATATTCATATCAAGGATGATGAACCCTAGGGTCAACGTGTTGTGCAGCTGCCCTGGCTTCAGTCTGATTCTGAGACTGTCCTGCCTACAACTGAACAAAGGCAGGCCCCTCAGCCAGGCCCATGAGCAGTGGTGATCCGTCTCCAGGGTCCTCAGAGCAGAAGGTGTGGCCCTGACACCTCCAGTGATGCTCTCACGGGCCAGTGTCCTCTCAGATAAAATTGGAGTTAACCCCCCATTTTGAACAATGAATCAGAGAAGTGGAGAACTGACATGATCCAAATGAGATCTTTCCTGTGTCAGCCGGGTGGGGTGGAGGGGTGGGTACCTTATAGTGTCACCCCACCAGGGCAAGCACGCCCACAAGTTATGCTCTGTTCCATGTGGCTTTAGATGCTGGGAAACGTTTGCCTACTCTTTCTCGGTGAGAATGATTATAGGCAGGCCTAATTCTTCAGTCTAACGCTCTCCCCATGCAGACCTAATTCTGATCTGCAACCACTGTCCTTTAGGTCTCATATGTGGGGCTTTCTCGCCCTCTGGTGGAGAGACTTTAGCACTGCAACTATGTCCCTGCTTAACCCTAACGGAGATACCGACCTAGTTCTTTCAGTCTCTGAGGCTTTTCCCACAGGATCCCACCTTCAGGGCTAGGAGATGGTGGCAGGGGGACCTGCTCTGCCCATTTCGTCCCTGCTCCCCTCACTTTCTGCAGACCAGGCCACCGCTTTTCTGACACTACCATTTACAGACTGCCAGACTTAGTATCCAGCTACTACATGTGACTAGTCCTCTGCCTCACACACTAACAGACCCTCCGCCTGCGCCATGACCCTTCTCAAGCCTCCCTAAGCCAATCTCCCTACTGGGGTGATCTCTTTCCTTCCTTTCTGGGCCTGACTCAGCCAGCTTCGATCTGCAGAGCACTTCTCCTCTAACTGGGTATGGTAAGCAGTCATTCCATTAGGGAAGACATGACACCAGAGGAAGCTGTTTGCTGAACCCGAATCATTGGGTGACCATGGCCTAGGGGATCTAGCAAGAGGCTTCTTTGGGGAGTGGCAAGACTTATGGGCCAACCGTGAGCTGGTTTTCCCAGAAGAGGGGAGGGAAGGCTGTCTGTGGCTACTGTCTTTACCTACTTTATTTCTCACCTTCACCCCAACCTTAAGGATAAACCAGGATCCTTTTGCCAGGTGACACTGTCTCAATGAAACAATGTAGCCAGTCTTGGTTCTAACAGCCAAAGGACTACTGTGGACTCCTCTCCCCCACCCCCATCCCCACCCCCAGGACCTTCTACCATACTATATTCTGTCCCTTTTCTCACAAAGCATGGAGCAAGAGAGCAGAGGAGGTGGCGGGAGGCACCACTGGCGTGAAGAAAGAGTGTATGCAGATGGACTGAGATGCAGCCATGGAGGGGCGTGGCTAACCCTCTCAGAGGACAATCCTGGGGTAATTGACCACATGACAGACAGTAGCCCTTCTGACCTTCTAAGGTAATTGGAACCCTTGACTTTTTTCTTAGTTTTTATCACCCTAATAAAAACCTACATCTCCCGTTGGTATGGATTGAAGCCATCCCCTTCACATATTGAGGTATTTGGGGATACGGTGAAAGCTCAGTCAGTAAAGTGCTTGTCAGGTACTCATGAGGACCTTAATTGCACACCGGGCATACCATGTAAAAAGCTGGGCACGGCAGCCGTGGGTCTGTAATCTCAGCACCAGGGAGGCAAAGCCAAGAGGATCTCAGGGACTCACTGGTCAGTCTAGCTCCAAATTCAGCAAGGAACACGGTCTCAAAAAATTAAGGTGGAGAGGCTGAAGAGGTGACTCGGTGGTTAAGAGCCCTGGCTGCTCTTGTAGAAGACCCACGTTTGAGTCTCAGCACCCACCCAGCAGCTCACAAGCATCTATAAGTCCAGATTCTGAGGATTCGCTGCTAACTTCTGACCTCTGAGGACACCATATGTGGTATCCATACATATATGTGCAGGTAAAACATTTTGTACATAGGCTAAAAATAAATACAAAAAAAAAGTAATTGCATCACCAAGACCATTTATGCCTGCCTCCAGCCTTTCTTTACCCAAACCTCATCAGCAACCCTGCACTAACCACCCTTATGAGCTGAACTCCTAGCGTCTATTAGGGATTGGGTGAGGCAGTCTCTCTCTCTCTCTCTCTCTCTCTCTCTCTCTCTCTCTCTCTCTCTCTCACACACACACACACACACACACACACACACACACACACACACACACAAAACCCACCCCAATTCCCTGGAAAAGGGATAGGTCTCTGTCCTCTGCACGGTGCCTGGCACAATAATGGGTACCCCACAAATGTCAGTATGCAGGATACCCCTTCATTTCTCTTTCTAAAAACACCTTGTGGTCCCCCTGAGTCACAGCTCTAGGGTGAAACAAAGCCAGCCTAGGGCGAGGAGCCTCCCGGGAGTGACTGCCACTCTCTGTGGGCACACGCCCATTCAGAGCTCCAATTATCAGGAGGTAACAGGTTTCTGCAATCTTACTCCCCATTTGGCCAGGGAAAAAAACAAACCATGAAGCAAGCGAGCTCTCTCAAGGATGCTTAGCTGGAAATGTTCTGCACCTCAGAATTTAAGGCTCCATTTCAGAAATGATTCAGCCTTAGATGAAAGAAGACAAATGCCCCTATTTTTATCCAGAGAAAGTTATGAAACACTACTCACATCAAATCTCCATATACCTTTTCCTCCTAATGCAGCAAAATGATACCCTTATCATCGTTCAATCAGAGGCTTGCTAAGTCGGCGCGGGGAGACGAGACTGCGACAACAATCATCGATGCTTCCGGCAGCCCCTCGCGCCCGATCCGATGCACAGCACCGCCATTATCAACACATGAAAGGCTTCCTCAATTTCACTCTTGATCATCATCAGCCACAACAGATATTTATTGACTGGCTGTTGTGTGCAGGAAATGTGGCCAGGTGCTGAGGAAGAAAAACTGGGCGAGAAAATTCTCCAAGGATTTTTGAAAAGGGGAAGAGAGGTACCAATAAGCAAGCGATCTGCCTCCAAAGTGTCCTGGGTGTAGAAAGAAGACAAACGCAGTAGCTTTGATAAAGGAGGATGGTCCGGACTGACAACGTATACTTTCAGGTTGCTCCTCATGTGATTTTTGCCAAATGCAAGAAAATGATACCAGCCTAGTTTCTCAACTAAATGCTGAGTGGCTGTGGGGAGGAAACCCTGCCCAGAATATATCTGTCTCTTCAAATTTTTTCTTTGTTTTGTTTTAATAAACAGTTTCATGCAGCCTAGGTTAGCATTGAACTTGCTGTAGAGTCATTGATGAATGTATTGGTACATGCGCATGGGTGTGGAGGCCAGAAGTTAGTCTTGAATGGTATTCCTCGGGTACCATTCATCTTGGTTTGGAAAGGTTTATTTAAAACAAACAAACAAACAAACAAAACAGGATCTTAGGACTCCCATTGCTGTGATAAAACACCATGACCAAAAGCAACTTGGGAAGGAAAGGATTTATTTCATCGTGTACTTCCAGGTAACAGTCCATCACTGAAGGAAGTCAGGACAGGAATTCAAACAGGGTAGGGAAATGGAGGCAGGAACTGAAGCAGAGGCCATGGAGGTGTGCTGCTTACTGGCTTGCTCCTCCTGACTTGCTCACTTGATTTTCTTCTATATCCCAGGATTCCCCCCAGCCCAGGACCCCCACACACAATGGGCTGGGCCCTCCCATGTCAATCATCAATCAAGAAAACGCCCTTCACAGACTTACCTACAGAAAACTCCTTTGGTGGTGCTTTCTCCATTAAAATTCCTTCTTCCCAGATAACCCTTCCTTATGTCAAATTGACGCAAAAATTAAGAAGGGGCATGGGAGTGCATCCCTTTAATCCCAGCACTTGGGAGACAAAGGCAGATGGATCTCTGTGAGTTCAAAGCTCTGTAGCTCTAAACAAACAAGCAAACAACCCACCCGCCCACCCCACCCCCAAAATACCAAACTAGTCAGCAGTCTCTTGTGTGGTTAGGTCAGTGAGCCCTAGGAATCAGAAATCAGCTTAACTCTTCCTCTTCCACAATAGGACTTCAAGGGCACACTATCACACCCTGATTTTAGATGTAGGTTCTCAGGGTGGAAAGCAGGTCTTGCATGCAGGATGCACAGTTTACCAACTGAGCTATTGCAAACCTAGCCAAGGATGGACCTCCACTTCTGGGTGCTGAAGTTACAGATGGATACCACCATGTGCCTCCCAGCATATCATGAGTCTGGCCTGGCGCTGCTGTGGTGATTGACACTCACCTGAGGTGGGTCATGTGCTGAGAGCTTGGTCACCAGCCTGTGACTTTATTAGGAGGTAAAGGGACCTGGGGCCTTGTAGGAAGAAGTTTGGTTGTGGGTTCCTACTCTTGAAAGACATATTGGAACTTGAGCTTCTAGTGAGCCTGCACCCCCTCTTCTCCTTAGCCATGAAGTAACCATCTTTACTGCATCACTTGCTCCCCAACGTGATGTTTTTATTCACCACAGCTCAAAATAATGGAGCCAGCCAGGTAAGGGCTGAAGCCTGTAGAAGTGTGAGCCTTGTGAACCTTTTTTTTTCTCAAAAGTGAATAGCCTTGGGTACTTCCTCACTACAACTAAAAGTCAACTAGAAGTTGACCTACACACCTGTCAATACAAATGGGCAAAAATTTCCAACAGTCTTGGTATCCATTTGGTCCTGAAATCATAGTGACTGGTGTGTGTGTTTGGGGGGGGAGTGTTCACTCGTTTATTCATTTGTTTGTTTTCTCAGAGAGAGTTTCAACTGTGCAGCTCTGGCTAGCCTGGAACTCCCTATGTAGACCAGGCTGGCTTCAAACTCACATTGATCTGCCTGCATCTGTCTCCCACGTGCTGGGAGAAGAGGCGTGTGCCACCATGGCCAGCTTTAGCCTGCGCTTTAAAGTCAAGCTCTGAAAAGCGTTCCTTAGGGCTGTCACACAAAGAGGGAAACCAAAAACAACAGTGTCAGAAAGAAGAAAAATAACTCTAAGCACAAAAGTCTCTGCGTGCCTTTTTAAAAAGATGTTCACTGTGTATACACATGAGTTTCTGTGTGGGGGTTAACGCAGGTGAAGCCCAGCAGAGGTGTCATATCCTCCAGAGCTGGATTGCAGATGGTTGTGAGCTACTTAACATGGGTACTGGGAACCGAACTCAGGTCCTCTGTTAGAGCAGCACACACTCTTAACCTCTGGGCCAGCTCTCCAGCCCTCGGCATGCCATTTTTAATGTGTTTTTACAAAATGATAGAAACACTGTCGCCACCCTAGAGATGCTCACTGAGTCACAGGGGTGATTCAAGACTCTCGTAACCGCCTTTCCTCATGAAAATCATTTAAGCATCCGCACTAGCAAGATATTAACTCTTGCACGATCTTACTCATTTGTGCAAGAAGGGTTTACATTTGTTTTGGGGGGTTTTGGTTTGGTTTGGTTTGGTTTGGTTTGGTTTGGTTTCAAGACAGGGTTCACTCTGTAGACCAGGCTGGCCTCAAATTCACAGAGATCCTACTGCCTCTGCCTCCTAAGTGCTAGGATTAAAGGTGTGAGTCATCACCATTTCTAAGCCCTGCTGGAGAATTAGAAGATTGGCCCCAGGAAGGAACATCACCTACCCTATAACATGTTACAGAGGGACAGATGGCCTAAGCATGACCCCAAGTCCCTACCCTGGTTACTTGGAGATGAAGATGGTCATCCTCAGCTTCTCCCCTGAACCCCCAACCCAAGAGAGTTTCCACCCTTCGCTCCACCCAGCCCTCTGCAAAGAGACTGCACTGCCTGATGGGTTCCCAGTCTCTAGGGACAACTGTTTCCCTAAGAAACTCTCAGGGGCAGCTGGCATTAAAAGTCAGCCCACCCAGTACTGCACAGTGAGATTTCCTTCACTGCCATTGCATCACCCTTATGCTTTGCCCATACAGAAGTAGATCCCATGTGGTAGGGCTTCCCATGGGAATCTGTGACAATGTCCCACTTACCCAGCAGAGCACCCAACCCAGCACTCCAATGCAAGGATCCTGAGGGCAGGCACTCGCATGGCTTCTTTCTACTAACCCAAGCTTTTTGCTCTCCCCACCCCCCCACCAAACGAGCTCTTCTGTTGACTTATGCCATGTGACACTGAGGAATGTGTACTGAGTCCTCTCACACCATGGATAAGCCCTCGGGAACCTCTTGTATGACTATGGGAGAACAGATGAGCACTCGGGAGCCATATGTATGTGGTGGCCACAGTGTGACATCTTCTACCGTGCAGAGAAGTCAGGTAAGGAGAGCGGGGAATGAGACCTGAACTCACAGTCTACTACATCTCACCGTAGAAAATGCTTCAGTGTGCAAGCAATCCATATAAGCATGCCAGAATCTCATCTACATAGGCCAGGGAAGGGAGGCAGTTAGCATCTGAAGTTCCTTCATGGGAAATACTCAACAGGGGTTGGTCATTGGACTTGAAATACTTTCCTGAAAATATCACATTCCGGCCGCTGCTTCTGAGCATTCAGACCAACGTGGTTTCTGATCATCCTTACAGCTTTTGTCAGTTAATGTAATGGATGTTAGAAAATGGTTCACTGCTGAAGTGGACACAGGCGAAACATCTCTAAGCATTCTCATCCCATTGTGGAGGAGACATAAGAGACCTGTGGAGCCAGTATTTCTGACCTCCAGGACAGCAGTTCAGGTCTATTGTAGCTGTCTTCAGACACACCAGAAAAGGGCATCAGATCTCATTACAGATGGTTGTGAGCCACCATGTGATTGCTGGGATTTGAACTCAGGACCTCTGGAAGAGTAGTCAGTGCTCCTAACTGCTGAGCCATCTCTCCAGCCCCTACAGCTCAGGTCTAAAGTGCCCAACTAGGACTCGTTGGAGATTGCCACCTGACCCAGCTGGAAGGCCAACGCTCCCTTCTGCTCACACAACACTTCATCTGCCAAATGTTATAAAAATATATATATTAAATTAACCTGGCAGTTAAATTAACCTGGCAAGGGTTTCTTCATGCCTTTGAACATTTATGCTCCCAGATGAAAGACATACATAGAGACTATACATTTTAATATGCCCTAGGCAACAAAATAGCTGGGCATCTGTCTATCCTCCATGTTGTTAGAGTATACCTCTTATAGATAATCCCATTATTATTTACTGTGTTTTATCGTGGCTGCTCTTAACCCAGTTGGACAGCCCTCTGGGCCACATTCTCTTGGCCGTTAGTCCATGGTAGTGCTCGGTCTCCCTCCTGCTCCTTCCTCTTCTATAGGGGCTCCTTCTGCCCCTCTTCTCCCCATGGTCTCTTCTTTATTCAAGTTTCCTCCCTTTCCAAAGTATCCCTTAAAATGACAATACATCTATAATTCATAAAATAACCAGAGCCTAAAGAGAAGCCAACGGGTGGGAACTGGGCATCCCCACAAGAGAGTTTCATGACTCTTTCTGCTGTCATGTCTGCTAAGGCTATGCATCTGACAGAACTGCTGAGATTTCCCTCCATTGGATCATATCATATCATATCATAACATGAAGTTTAGCAGGCAACAAATAAATGAAACAAGTCTAGCCACACACACACACACACACACACCTATCCCTAAATAATGCATGTGATCACTGTTAGGCAAGAGAACCCTTAAAGAGTTAGAGGCCTGGCGGCTGGGGTAAGTTCACAACACTATCCCCACTCTTCCCTGTGCCACCCTTTGCCCATCATTAGCTTTGTCCTGCCAAAGGAGGAGAGTCAGAGTTCAAATCCCTTTATCAGGCCAGAACGTGGGCTGCAGACATCACGGCAGAATTCTACAGAGATAGCTGCGAAGTTCCATCATCAAGGTCACAACTTGTCAATTATCAAAATGCAGGAAAAGAAGAGAGTCTGGGGTGGCAGCAGACTTGAATCAGCATCTATGCATGCTGATGTCCCAGAAATATTCAGATGGCATCCACAGACCAGAGGAAAGTGATTTCACAGCATCCTGCCCTGGCCAAACTGCATCTGGAAGATGGTGATAAATTTTTAACATATGGGATGCATATGTTAAAAGGCACAGTAGCGATGATATCATATTAAGACGAGAGTGGCGAGGGCATGGTGACCCCATGGGAGTCATCACTGGAGAAGAGACAACAGAGGGAAGATTATTTAAGCATCAAGCAGCTAGAGGTGTTAGGAAGAAAATGCTTAACAAAGTAAGCAGATAAAAGATCCAGACGAAGCAGAGAGTTAGAGATGGAAGTGTCTCAAGGTAGGATGCTACTGTTTGCAGGTGGTCCAGTCAGTAAGTGCCTGTCATACAAGCATAAGAACCTTCATAAGATCCCAGAATTCATATAAAGTCTGGGTGTGATGACACACCTGCAAACCAAGCACAGGGCAGGAGATGGATTCCTGAAGCTCATTGGCTGCTCAGCCTAAACTGATGCGCATTGGGTCCAGTGAAAACAATAAAATAAAGGACAGAAGACAGAAGGATGGCTCGGCACCTCAGCCCACCTGATGTGCAATCCTGAGGGCCAGGGTTTGTATCTGTTCTAGCTTCATTTCCGAAGCTGCAATTAAACACCCTGACCAAAATCAGCTTGCAGGCAGGAAGGGGTTGTTTGGTTTACAATTACAAGTTACAGCTTATTTTTAAAGGGAAGTCAAGGCAGGAACCTAAGACAGCTGGTCACACCACATGCCCAGTCAATAATTGAGAAAAATTAATCTGCCCATGTTGTGTGCATGCTTGCTTGCTTCTGCCAAGTGCTCACCAAATGTCCTTCACTCTTAACATTGCTCATGGTTATTGAGTGGTGCTGCCTACAATGGACAAGGTTTACCTGCAACAATTGATAGTTTAGACAAACCCCACAGAAGTACCCACAGGCCAACCTGATCTAGGTTATCCCTTAACTGGGGTTCTCTTCTCAGACGATCCTAAGTTGTGACAAGTTGACATCTAAATCTAACCATTGTGAGGCCCCAGCACCTACATGAGAAGCTGAGCATCCTACAAATGCCTGTAACTACTTCATCTTCCAGGGATCTGACACCCCCTTCTGGCTTCCTTGTACATAAAGACATGTACAAGCACGTGTATGTGATAGTCATGCAAACATAATACACATAAACACACAAACAAGATCCTTTAAAAAACCAAAACCGGGCTGGAGAGATGGCTCAGTGGTTAAGAGCACCGACTGCTCTTCCAAAGGTCCTGAGTTCAAAGCCCAGCAACCACATGGTGGCTCACAACCATCCATAATGAGATCTGACACCCTCTTCTGGTGCATCTGAAGACAGCTACAGTGTACTTAGATATAATAATAAATAAATCTTTAAAAAAAACCAAAACCATCAAAATATAATAAATAATGGTAAAGAGTGATCAAGGAAAGGCACTCAGCATTGAACTTGAGGATCTACATGCACATACATGCACACACATACACATGAACACACATATATGTGTGGTGAAAGGCACTCAGCATTGAACTTGAGGATCTACATGCACATACATGCACACACATACACATACACATGAACACACACATATGTGTGGTGCACACGCATACACACATACCCAGTAATGGAAAGTAGTATGTAGTTGCTATAATTACTGTTGTCCTCACCACCTCTGTTGATCAAGATTAATGACATCATCATCATCACTATGAAGGCTATCGTCATCACATCCACATCCTCACCACCATCAGCAGCACCAGCACTGTTATCACCACCATTATCAGTATCATCGACATTATCAACATCATCCTGGTCACCGTAGGTGACACTAGGACTGAGACAAGTAGACCAGTTCATTTTGTATCGTGTTATTTTCAATTACCTGAGGAGTTCTGTCCTACTGTCCCCTCTTCTGATGAAAAGGTAAGTCAGGGAGCCACCTCCAGACCTTCTTCGCTGCTTCTCACTTGCACCTATTGACAAAGTCGGCTTATGCCCCCTTAGCCCTGATATTAGATAAATTCCGTAGAGTTCAATCTACAGATCTATCAATCACCAGCTGTGTGACCAAAGACAGTTAGGTCCCTCTAAGCCTTAGCTTCTCACCTACAAGTAAGGGTTTGTAAGAATTAATATCCCATGGAGTTGATCTGTGGATTCACTAAGCGAGGCACCTACACCACTAAGATACCCATGCACATAGCCAATCACTATTCACCTTTAATCTGCTGGGCAAAGTAAGGACACACGAGGCCCCATTCTACCGATCCAGCTGCAAAAGTCTCTTCTTCCAGGAAACCTACCTTGGACTTGGGGCTCAAAAGCAGAGCAGAAGGTCAGCAGGACTAGAATTCTGAAAGGGATCAAATGTCCACTTCAGATCAGCCTACAAGTGCAAGCCTCAAAAAAGTCTGTCTCCCTCCTGACACCTCCAGCAGGGCCCTCTCCCTCAAGGGTCTCCTCTTTCCGTTGAAGATTAAAGCTTATCTCTGCAGGACAGCCCTGGGCTGCATTCTCCCCAGACTTGGAAACCTCGAGCCACTCAACAAACAGCAACTGTTTGTTTTGTTTTGTTTTTCCTTTGCATAATGCTAGGTATCAAACCTAGGGCCTTGAACACGCTTGGCAATTGCTCTACTTTTGAACCACTGTTTTCCATGGTGAGAAAAATCACAATTTCATTTCCTTTTTGCAAGTCACATGACTGTTCAATTCTTTGCTTTCCCCAACATTGTAAGAGCGCCTAATCAATTGCTGACTAAATGAAGTTGTGACTAAAAATAAATATTAATAAGCAAATTAACAAGCTCGATCATGATGAGGTTTGGAAGAAATGTAAGGAACCAAACACAAGAGAACAAAGATCCCTTCCTCTTCCAACCCTGTTACGCGTAGGAACAAGTCACTCAGTGCTTAAGTCCGTAAAGACAAAAACATGGGCACAGGGCGCATACTGAACACTGTCCAGCTCAAGCCCTTGACCTAAATTCATCAACTGGAAAGCTGCATTTCTACGTTTTAATTAAAGCTTATAGTTGTTTTTGATCAATCGACTATTAGTAATAATTGCCCAAAATAATTCAATCTGGAAGAAATGCATTCCACACTTATGGATTTATGATCACAGGGAATGAAATTTAATTTCACAAACATGCTTGGATCTCTGTGAAGTATGGGGGAATGATCAATAAAACACTTTCAAAGGCAAAGCATTACATCAGGGCGAAGTTGCTCAGGGGTGAGTGGACTAGGAACATTAGTTCAAAGAGAAAAATGATGTCGCGCTTCAAACTTTTAAAGACGTCACGTGTACGCTTTCTAACAAATGAGGGCTGTTAGGAAAATCACTAAGGCCTTCTGATCGCTTGGAATCATCTAATTTTTAAGTGGAAATGTTTCAGATATGTTGGAAATTACCTTCTACAATTACTTGCATTTATTTTTAAAGTGTCCATATGATAAGCTGCAAGACACGTCATTTTTCAAAATTCTTCCAAGTAGAAGGTGAGGAAGACTGAGATAGGAGCTTGCTCTTCACCCAAAGAAATGGGCTGCTGATTAGCATGGTCCACTCTGCTCTCTGCCCACTGCTCCCTTCTGTGCAAGAAGCAAACATTCACAAAAAGAAGGGTCGAGCGACTGGAAGATCCGGAAAGATGAGGATAGAAAGACATACAAAGACTGGGAACTTTTTTTTTTTTAATGATTCAAAGTACAGCTAGCTGAACTCACTACAAAAAGTAAGAAGGATTCCAAGGTCCTAGGAGGCAAGTAGGGCCAGGAAGCATGGGAGCAGGGTAAGATTGGAAGCTGCTGCCCCCCTGAATCCAGGATGGTTCATCTGCCTGTTCCTCCTGCAGCCAGCATTTGCCTCTACCCAAGCATAGGGAGCCAGGCTCTGGAAGGTGAAAGGCTGGTACTGAGGTCCCTCCATACAAGCAGAGCTCTCAACTGCACACACCTTCATTCATGGATGGGTTAAGGCCTGGCACTGTGGCACATGCCTATAATCCTTTGATCTGCCCCTCATTGTCATAACAACACTGCTTAATCAAGCTCCCAGGACTCGGTGACACAGAGATGAGAAACTGCTCGCTGTTCAGGGGGTCAGCTGTGTGACTTGATGATTCTGGGCTTAGTGTCAGATGTTTTTAGATTCTCCGATGACAGGAGAAGGGCAGGAATTGCATCCCAGTTGCAACACATTACAAACCTTAATGCATGTGACACAAGCTAACATCCCAATGCTAAGTCACCCAGCTGGGCCCAGTAACACTGCAGTGAAGAAACTCACTCTGACATCACCATGGAGAGGGAAGGAGACACATTCACAAAGTCAAAAGCTCTGTCTCCCACTGCCCAGTCATCACAGAGGAGCCATCAGTGTCAGGCTAGCTCCCTCTTTTTTCTCTTGGCACAGTTGTCCCTCCTCTGCCACCTTTATGGCTTCTTCAAGTCCCGGGGGAATTGGAGGTGAGGGTGGGGGCAGAGAATAAAGGAAAACACAAGATCTTACTTCATGGTCTCTGGGCCATGATGTACTTGAAGGACTCTCTGTGAATATTCCCTTAGGTTGCCAGGTCTCTGGAGATCTGTGAGGAGCGGGTGTGGCAGCAGTCCCAAAGGCACCAGGGACTGCAGCTAAATCATATGACTTGCACCTGACTTCCTCATATAAGCCACAAACATCTTGAGAGCTGCGCAGGTGTACCAGGATACCGGTGAATCCATTTTGATGGAGATATGCCCCTGCTGCCCTGATTAGCTGAAGCTGCGTGCCTGGTGAGGTGGCATGGCCTGCTGTGCGTGGATGTGAACTAAGAGTATAAAAGAGTGAGAGGCCCAGGGTTCGGGGAAGATATATAAACAAGGGAGATATAAACAAGAGAGATATAAACAAGGGAGATATAAACAAGAAGAAACAGGACTGAATAAACGCGTGCAGAAGGATCCTGTTGCAGCATCGTTCTTCCTGGCCAGTTGGGCGCACGCAACAGAGATCTTAAGGGTTTTAGTATCCAAATGACTGGCAATACGTGTGCCCTTGGCCCTGGGCATCTAAGACAGGTAGCACCAAAAGAAATCACTTCTACTGTTTTACCTTCAAAGGAGCTAGCCAGTGGCTAACAACCCATTATCTCTCTTCAGACATTGTCTAACCCTAGCCCCAAACTCATACCTATATGCTGAGGGTATTTGTGAAAGCTTCAGGTGAGAGATACACAAAGAGAGAGAGAGAGAAAAATGGTGCCTGGACCACATACCACATAATCTCTCATGGGAGATGTGATGGGTAAGAACTAAGGATTCTACAATTCATCGTTCTTGGTAAATCTAAGGTCACACTCCTCAGTGGAAAGTGTCCCTTGACCTACCATAGAGATGCACAAACCTAGGTTTTCCTATGAAAACATGAGGAAGAAAGAAATGCTGAGATTTCCAGGAGGCTGCTGAGGCCCTGTGAGGAGAGGACGGATGGAAGGGCTGAGGAGGAAGGCACATAGTGACTTCTATTGATGTTGATTCTCTATCACAGAGCATCATGCATGTTAAATACTTGCTCTACCACTGAACTACACCCCTAACTCTGGGATAGTGGATTTTTGGCTGGGCCACCATGCCAAGATATTCCACTAAATACTATCAGTGTTTAGGGGAAGAGAATATTGTACATAAGATGAATATGTTAGTCAGAAAACTTTGAATAAAGCAGATTAGCCCGTGGGATACGGGTGAGCCTCATCTAGGTAGTCAAAGGACTGAGTTCAGCAAAGACTCACCTGCCCAGGCCAGAGGGAATTCTTCCCAGCAGACTGCCCCTGGGTTATAATTGTTATTCTTCTTGGTCACCAACCTGCAACCTAGCCTAATATTCAGAATTTAACAGCTTCTACAAATAAATTAGATGATTATTTTAAATAGATGGGAAGGGAGAAGGGGGGAGGGGAAGCAATAGATGGTTGGTAGATAGATAGATAATAGAGATTAGATATGATAGATAGATAGAGATTAGATAGATGATAGATATGATAGATAGATGATAAATATATAGTATCTTGACTGACAGGCTGACAGACAGACAATGGATGGAAGGCACACTCCTTGCTTTTCCCTGTCTCTCTGGATACAAGGACTCCATTATAGGAAGTGGAGTGGAACAAGTTGAGCTCCCCAACCTCCACAGGTCTTTTTCTCTCCTTTTCTTTTCCTGTTGAACCCTCCTAAGCAGTTCCTCTGTGCCGACAGCCCAGATGCATTTGATTCTTGGGTCAGGTTATGTTGCTCTTGGCCAATGACTGCTTAGAGACAAATGCATTCCTGGAAACTACATTGTAAATCCAATTGTCATAAAGCAGCTCGGGCTTTCCCATGGAAACAATGTCACGCTGAATGATGGCAGGAGGGAAAATACTCTGCACAGCGCTTTGTGCTTTCAAAGAGGATCCACGCACACACGCTGTTGAGCTTGTCCTGGATGGTGGGCGATATGTTCTCTTCATTGTACAAAAGGAGAAATGGGGGCTCACAGAAGCACTTTGCTTGGATCACATGGCTCCTAAGGGGCTCTCGCCTTAACCACGCGAGCTCTCGGCTTCTATCGAATTGTTTATACAACAGAAAGTGAGGCCAGATGCAAGGACTTCAGAACTCCAAGCCTCCACAAGAATTTCCAAATGATAAAGCTCTGCTCTTGAGTCACATAAAACAGGCAAATGAGTGGGTCAGTTCCTCCAGGCACTCTTGAACTACAAAGTAGCCACATAATGCATAAACATCCAGTTCTGCCCACCATAGAGCATCTTACCTGAACAACCACACTGAGCCTCCATCCATCCAGAACACGTAATGAGCAGCTGATCACTACAGGACAGAGCACTGCAGTGCAGAGGGCCCCACACACACACTCTAGATCCATGCACTCAGGGTTTAGCCCCCTTTAACGCTGCTTGCTGTTCGGAAAACAAAATTAAAATTCATAAACAAGCTTGATTTTGTGTTTCTGGCTTGGGGAAGGAAACAAACAGCACAGACATCCTTCAAGAAGGGCTGCCTGGGGCTGGGGCTGGGGCTGGGGCTGGGGCTGGGGCTGGGGCTCAGGCTCAGGCTCGGGCTCGGGCTCGGGCTGGCTCAGTGGTTAAGAATATTTGTTGCTCTTGCACAGGGGCAGGGTTCAGTTACCAACACCCATACAGTGGCTTACAAACATCTGAGAGTCCAAGTCCAGTTCTAGGAGACTGGATGTCCTCTTTTAGTTTCCTTGAACACAAGGCACATACACACACACACACACACACACACACACACAGAGAGAGAGAGAGAGAGAGAGAGAGAGAGAGAGAGAGAGAGAGAGAGGCAAAATACCCACAGGTCCCATGAATCAGAGTCAGAAAAGATGTAAAGGACAGGACTGGGAGCCCAGTGAAGGGTCACTTGGAGCTTTCCCATCCAGGCTGAATGTGATTCCCACCCATCCCACCTGTCAATAAAAAGAGCTTTCAGATTTACAGAAAACACAAACTCCTCCGTCTGCTCTGCTACTACTACCAGGGCAGCTTTGCAGACTCTAGGACCTGTCCAGCTTCCTCTTGTCACTCTCCTCTCTCAATGCTGTCACCTCCACAGATTTAAGTAGGGAGGGCCCAGGCTCTGTCCTGTCCAAGTGGGCGGGGGATAAAGACCAGGTACCTGGTATGAGGTCAGTCTAGACCTCTGTGGCTCTCTCCTCTGTCCTCCACTCACCTCCGTCTAGAGACTTTACAGTCGGGAGAGGAAATGTCTGTGAGTCAGATGACTACCTGGGTATGGTCTTTGCTGGCACACATCTGAGCTAGGGTGGCCTTTGATTGTCCAGCTCCCTGCGTAGAGCACCAGGCCTACTGCTCATCCCGTCCCTGCTCCTGGGCAAAGTGGGGGTGGGGAGGTTGCCCAGACTCAGTGCACTCCAACTCTAGATGGCACTTGAACCTAGGCTGTCCACTGTTTATGACCCGCTGGCAACCCTCCAGGCACAGGGCCCAGCTGGCTGCCAATTCCCTACATTACAGAGTGGCCCAGCAGCCTCCAGAACTCAGGGAGGAAGTACCTGCTGTCCCTACCGCATCATGCTCTAGAGAGGCTTTAGACCGGGAACACGTAAGCAGTAACTCAGGATAGCCAGAAAAGAACAGGATAAAGTGGGGGCTGTGGCTCAATGGGTAAGGTACTTGCCTAGCATGCACAAAGCCCTAGGTTCAATCCCAGTATTGTATAAGATAGGCATAATGGTACAGTTGGTACTGTATCATCAGTATGGTAGAAGCGGAAGGATCAGGCTGCTCTTGTGGGCTACATAGTAAATCCAAGCTAGAGCTACCTGAAGGACTGCCTCAGAGAACGTAGAGGAGAACTCGGTGGCTGGAGCTGCAGAGTCCTAAAGCATACCTACCCAGAAACTGAAACCCCAGAACCACTTAGGTTCAAGGGCAAACAGGACAGAGGTGTCTGCTTCTTCAAGCAGCCAGGAGGCTGCTCTCCTGAGGGCCGCATGAATTTACTAGCTACTCACCTAGCAGCTGGTGGAATGGATCACCCATGTGTCTTCCCTCAGACCCTGGGCTGTCAGGGTTACTCCAAGCAGACCCGGGATTGTTCCATCCTGGGCCTTGGAAATCAGAATGCGCATGGATGGGCTGAGCCCAGCCAAAGCACAAAGCACACTGACAACAAGCAGTCTTTGTAACGACAACCCTGAGGAGTTCAGAGGTGCAGCATGCCTGTGTAGCCATAACGCTGATAATTTACACTTGGTCTCAATATGGTTGGAGATAGCAGACGCAGGGAATGGAAGACTGGATCAGTGTTTTTTCAAGTGCACCCAATACTACTGTTGTACACCTTAGCAGGAAGCCAAGCTCAGGCCTCCAGTGTGAACTATTGATTGAGACTTCATCCATGCTAATGTGCTAACTGACTGCAGCATATAAAAATTACACTCCTAAACAGCTTTTAAAAAGTGGGGGACTGGAAGGATGGCTCAGTGTGGTTAATGCATGCTGCTCTTGCAGAAGATAGAGTTTAGTTCCCAGCGCCCATGTTGTGTGATTCACAACTGCATATAAGTCCAGCTACGGAGGATCTGATGCCCTCTTCTGTCCTCTGAAGTCACACACACACACACACACACACAGAGTACATCCTTTACAAAGGAACAAAATGGGGCTGAAGAGATGGCTCGGTCTTACACGCGTTCACGACTGGCCAGGAAGAACACAGCAAACCGGAATCTTCTGCGGCAAAACTTTATTGCTTACATCTTCAGGAGCAAGAGTGCAAGAGAGCAAGAGCTCTATTGCTTACATCTTTAGGAGCCAGAGTGCAAGAGAGCAAGAGTGCAAGAGAGAGAATGGCGAAACCCCGTCCCTTTTAAGGAGAATTATCCTCCGCCTAGGACGTGTCACTCCCTGATTGGCTGCAGCCCATCGGCCGAGTTGTCGTCACGGGGAAGGCAGAGCACATGGGGTGGAGAACTACCCTTGGCACATGCGCAGATTATTTGTTTACCACTTAGAACACAGGATGTCAGCGCCATCTTGTAATGGCGAATGTGAGGGCGGCTCCCACAGCTCGGTAGTCAGGAACAATTACTACTCTTACAGAGGACCTAGGTTCAGATTCTAGCACTCATACATGGCTCACGGCTATTTTTCTTTTCTATTTGTTTTTTATTGTATTTATTTAGTGTATGAGTGTTCTGCTGCACATACACCTGCAGGCCAGAAGAGGACATCAGATACCACTGTAGATGGTTGTGAGCCACCATGCAATTGCTGGGAATTGAACACTGGACCTCTGGAAGAGCAACCACTGCTCTTAACAGCAGACCCATTTCACCAGCCCCTCACAACTAGTTTTAACTCCATCTCCAGGGGACCCAGTGCCCTTTGCTCTCTACAGATACCAGGCCCACACATGTCATATATGCATACATGCAGACAAAAAAAGCTCATATACATAAAAAAATTAATTTAATTTTTAAAAAAGTTGGAGGCTGGCAAGATAGTTAAGTGGGTAAATGTGCTTGCCACCAATCCTGATGACCTGAGTTTGGTCCCCAGGATCTACCCACATAGCAGGAGAACCAACCTCCCCCACATTATCCTCTGACCTCCACACAGTTGTTTGATCCCACTCCAGAGTCTAAACTGATTGGGTTAGGGTTCAGTCTAGGCTGGGGACCCCAAAGCCTTCACTGCACAGGCAAGAGGACCTCACTGTGAGAAGTTTTGAATACCCTTCAATTTCTTCCTTCCCAAAGACCCTTGAGTTTCTTGCTTGCAGAGTTTATTTCCCCAGCTTTAAATTTTTTATTACATTTATTTATGTGGGGGAGGAAAACAGGGTTGTGTGGAGGTCAAAGGACAACTGGCAAGAGTCGGCTCTCCACCATGTTGAGTCCCAGCGATTGAAGTCAGACCATGGGGCTTGGCGCCAAGTGCCTTTACCCACTGAACCACCCTGCTGGGCCCACTTTCCCAGGCACCACCTCAGTTCTGGGAAGAGCAGGCTGCCATCCAAGTACAGCATGACATCTACGTGCGGTTACAGCTCTGCAGCACACGGCTCTGCTTCGAAACAAAGGGAGAGGACGTTGGGAAGCAACCTTCCCTACCCCCAGCCAGGCACAGACTCAGCCAGGCAGAGGGGTTGGGGGCGGGGCTGCAGTGCAGCTGGGTGGTGGCGATCCCTACCGCCCCAGTCCTCATTTCCTGATCAGCTCAGAAAGCATTTCCATGTTGGCCCAAAGTTTCTGTTTCCTGTCCCCTCCCACACTATTTTTAGGCCCAGCAGGCATTTCCTGTGTTGGCCTGTCCCACCCACCTCGGGTCTGTCCTGGCTTCTCCTATCAGGATGCCTGCAGGGTGGGCCTGACACACGTGATTCCCCTCGTAGGGACCCTGGTGTCCCTGGAAACAGGTTGGTACCCAGCAGGTGGCCCGCAGCTGCCAACTCCCACTTGGTGCCACCCACCCAACGCAAGACTTGCTGTTTCAGAGTCGGCCCTTCCCTTAGGCCTGAGACTCTCCTATCTCTGTGTAGCCATCAAGATACACAGGTGCTGCAGGGACTCCCCAAGAATGGGCAGTGGCACTTCAGGCCTGAAGGTTGGCTTTTATCCTCTGATATCCTAGTCTTGTTGCCATAGTATGGGGAGAACCTGTCAACCTGTGGGTCGTGTCCCTTTTGACAACTATCCCTGAAAATATTTACCTTATTATTCATGACAGTTATGAAGTAGCAATGAAAAATAATTTAATCGTTTCGGGGGAGGGGATCATCACAACATGAAGAGCTGTATTAAAGGATGGCAGCATTAGGAAAGTTGAGAATCACTGAGAGTTCAGGGACTTCCCAGCCTAGACCTAGTCCTTTTACCCTGAGTTGCTCCCCATGCAGCTTCGAGTTTTTAAATACCTCCTGTGCCTAGAATAACAAGGCTCTGTTTACCCAGGCTGAGGTAGACAGGAGAGGACCTTAAAGCTCAGAAACAAGGAGGCTTGAGATTCATCCATCCATCCATCCATCCATCCATCCATCCCAGCCCATCTGACTGCGTGAAAGGATCCACACCACAGATCTCAGTTCTGGGTTCTTCATGACTGCCCTCCTAAAGAGTCTGTATAGACAGCTGACTTTCTTGCTTTCTCCCTCCTCAGGAAAGTATCACACCACAGATACGCTGCATCCATGCCCACTGCATAGATATAAATGTAAAAAGAATAAGATGTTTCCACATCTTCAAGAACTAATTGCAGGGACTGGAGAGAGAGATGACTCAGTGGTTAAGAGCATTGGCTGCTTTTCCGGAGGACTTGGGTTCAATTCCTAGCACCCACATGGCAATTCATAACAATCTGTAAGTCCAGTCCCAGGGGATACAATGCCCTTTTCTGGCCTTCATGGGTACTGCTTGCATGTCTGGCATGGACATGCATGCAGGCAAAACACTCATACACATTTAAAAAATTGTTTTTTTATGTTACACATTAAAAAAATAGTTTTAAAGAACCTTTTGCAGGAGGCAGGGGCAGAAGTAGGTAGATCTCTGTGAACTTGAGGTCAGATTGGTCTAGATAGCAAGTTCCAGGCTATACAGGGCTACACAGAGAGAATCTTTAAAAAAAAAAAATTAGGCTGAGGGTGGTATCATAGACAAGCAATCCATGCAATCCTAGCACTTAGAGACTGAGGAGCAAGGACCAGCTTCAAGGCCAGCCTGGCTTCATAGTGATACCATATAAATAGGCAAACAAATCTCACCCTTTTGTGATCCTTTACTCTAGCTAAGGAAGAGTGGAGACCACAGTATTTGAAGTCAGACCACAGCGTTTTCTCTGGTTCTTGCTCTCACTGTGTAGCCAAGCTGTCTCAAGCCTCCCAACTGCTGGATAATGGGCCTGAGCCGCTGCAGGAAGCCCAGCCTCTTCTCTTTGCATCAGATTCAGGTGGAAAGAAGCCACTTCCCAGAGCAGTGTCTCCAGAACTCTCAAAGGGAGGTTGCCACCAGTACTCTGCAGCCAGCTCCTGTTGGATTCAGTACCACCCACCTGGAACATCAGATTGCCCAAACACCTACAGAGCTATTCTTACACCAAGTCCTAACCAACTCAAAGTGGCTATCAAATGAACATCTCCTCTATCCCTTCTCTGTTTTTCTTTCTCTCTTAATGACATCTGAAACCAGTGGCTATGAGTCACTAGTCTCTGTCTTCTTGACTCCAGAACTTGAGTTCACTAATGGATGGCCTTTCTCTTTCTGGGTGTGAGTCTTTCTGGAAATGTTGCCTTCTGTCCATCTTCTTGGTTAAATGGTTGAAATAATCTATGCAAGATCGCCTAAAAGATATACAGCTCTCAGCTACTGTGTGTCATGTACACACAGTAGGGCTTCGGGGGCTGAGAAGAACCACAATATAATAAAATCTTTTAAAACTCTTGCTATTTTTGGGACTAGAAAGATGACTCGGTAGTTAAGAGCGCTGGCTGATCTTGCCGAGGATCCAGGCTTAGTCCCCAGCACCCACATGATGGCTCAGAGCCTTCTGTAGCTCCAGTTCCAGGAAATCCAACCCCTTCTGGATTATGTGGATATTACATCCATGTATGTGGCACACACACATTCATGCAGGCACAAACTCATGCATATAAAATAAAAACAAACAAAGCTTTTTAAAGAAGAAACATCTTACTACTTAACACAATGTACCACCCACCTAGTGCCAGAGAATAGAGCTGCCCTGGCAAACCCCAGGGACTGTGCAGACAGCTGCCACACTGTAACAGCTGGCAACAGTCACTGCAGAGGACCTGGACAGCTTAGACTCTACACCTGAGCTGATCAACAGAGGAGCCCAGCTCTCTGAATATTGCTCTGTGCTCTGCCCTGTGAGGCCCCCACCCTGTCAGCCCTACATCTCTTGCACTGCCTCTGTTGTCTGGTCCCGGCCATGGCTGAGAAAAGCTGGTTTCCTGGGAGCCTTATAGAGCACTCATTCCTGAGCTGGTAGATAAAGCCACCTGCCAGCTTCCAGGCCCCCTCTTCACCTGTGTCAACCCTCAGCCATCTAGAAAACAGGCTGCTTGGGAGTTAACTGTCCACACTTATTCCAGAAAGTTGAGGAAACCTAGAGAGAAACTCACCCTCTAGGTTCAGAAGCAGAGGAGCAACACACACACACACACACACACACACACACACACACACACTCAGCTATGATGGAGAAGAATGGCCCAGTGGCCAATTCACTGTACCACTCTGGGCCACCAGATGGCGGGCACAAGCCACCTGACTTGACCATCATCCCACTCAGAAGCAGCTGTTTAAAGGGCAACTTCAGTCAGAGGCCACCCTGAAAGGAACCCCAATAACTCACACAACACACCTACATTCACATTCCCAACTTCGCACATAACACAAATAGACAGTGCATACATAATATATACATATTTAATATCATACACAGCACACACGATATAAACACTACAGTAAACAATACAAACTCCTTATAACATACAACACACTCAATAGACAACAAGCACACATACCCAACATCACACACACACTATATAATACATATTAAATGTACATATTCTTAATATCATGCACAGTACATACAATATAAACGCTACAGTACAGAGCACACAGCCACATATCAACATCATAAACACAATATAGCATGACACATATATAATACTCTTTACAACATGCAACAACACACTACAGCACAGAGTACGACATATACCACACACAGCACACAACAATGTATGCAACATTTCACACACCACATGCACTTCACACAGAAAATACAATATAGACAACTCAAGACGCAAGAGGCCTGGTCACATCCCACACCCCACTTTGAGAGCCTGCTGGTTTCTATCTTTGGCTCTCTCCCTGTTGCCAAGGGTACCTATCAGTTCCCAGGGTGACCTCCCTCCCCCATCACCTCCTCCCTCTCTCCTCCCAGAAACTAGGCAACTCCGCCACCACTTTCTGCTTCATTGGGTACTTTCCTTCTGGTTGCTTTTCTGTTCAACTAACCAGGCGATCCCGCGACACACACTATCATTGCTTTATTAGGAGGAACAGAGTCCAGACTGACACCTTTGCCCTCATGGTGGGCAGACAAGACTCCAGTGAGGCAGACCCCACGTACAAAGCCCTCCTCTTACTTACTCCCCTCTCCTGACACACCTGCTCCATCCCCATACATGCTGCTGAAGTCCTGTTAGGGTAGGAGAGCCAAGTGAAAGGAATCCGGTTCCGCCCAGAGCCAGCGGCCCCTCCCATTGGGCTTCACTGAGAGACACAGAGGGACAATAGGTAACTTGGGACACCATACTGTGTGCCTGAGGCTAGGCCTCTCCGGTCAGCTCTATCCTGGGGCCCTCCGGAGCTAAGCCCTGGGAGGTTGAGCCCATTTCAGGATATCTGGTGAATCTCAGAGCTGGGAACCGGCCTCTGGCCTGAATTGGCTTCTCTTTTGTGCTGAGCCTCCAGCCAAGGACCAAGAATAGGGAAAGACAAACAATATTCTCCAGGCTCCGGTAGAACAAAGGGAAGGCTGTGCGCTCTCTGAGCAGGGTGTCTTCACCTGGATGTAACTATTTATCAGGCAACCCAGGCCCCACCCCTTCCAATCTTCCCATCCCCACCGCCATACTCCTCCCTCCCCAGGGTCCTAGCCCCGACGTCCTCAGCCCCAAAATGGAGTGAAAAATTGCAGTCAGTGGCAGAACCAAGCGAGGTAACTTAGAATCTCCCAACCCTTAAAAGTTGCTGGATTTTTGTTTGTTTGTTTGTTTGTTTGTTTTCAACTACAAAACCAGTGATTGTTATCGTGTTTTCATTTTGAGAAGCTCATCAGAGTAGGCTCACAGCTAAATCCTTTGTTCAGAAGTAGTAAACACGGCAGGAATACAGAGTATTAGTTGCAACTACAGATCATGGGAAGTCAGGGAGATGAGAGACCGCCAAGTCCAGGGGTCTCTCAGACGCGAAAACATCCTCACCTTTTAGTGAGATCAGACAGGCAGACTCTCAGCCCATCAAGCTCTCAGACACGCCCTCTGTGGGTGAATGGAGGAAGGCAGATGTACTGTTTCCACAAGGTGAGCTATTACTCCGCCTCACAAAAGCAGGGGATTCTGACCCAGGTACCAGCCCTTAGGAATGTGGTGCCCAGTGGGGGAGAGGGGGGAACCGTGTCATACAGGGGGAAATGCTGTCTGAGCCCAGTTATAAGAGGCACCAAAAGTGGGCAAACCTGTGGCAATAGACAGTACGATGGGAACTGGTTGGATACAGAAAGCTTTAATGTGAGGGCGTCAAGTCCAGCCCCTGTCCCAGCCCCTTCCGTTTCTTAGACTCCGTGGCGTCCAGACGGCCTTTGGCTTCCTCCCTCCTCAGCCTCAAACCACCCCAAGCTCTGGGGAAACTGAAGCTCGAACTTTGCGTCCTAGCCTGGTCATACACTTTCCTCCACACCTATTTCTGAGTTTCATCCATTTCTCTTGTATCTTTCCCTCCCTTGCCAGGCCTCGGTTTGTTCTGTAACTCTGACCACAGACTGCCTTCTAGAACTGTATCTGTCCTCCTCAATCTTTGCACAGAAGAAAGGGTACGAATCAACAACGCACAGCCACCACAAAGCAAACGAAGTCTCTAAAGGCCAGGAGTCACTCCCAGGACAGTCAGGGCTGATTCCAAGGTTGGGCTTGGAGAGGGGAGACATTCCTGGGCCCTGAGCAGGGAGTCCGGGTTATCTGGAGCTGATTGCACTTAAAAGCGCTTGCTTTACTTCAAAGGAGTCTTCAGGGTGCACTCTGGCCATCGGAGCTGTCTCTCTCGGATAGGCAGCAGTAAATCCTTGAGAAGGAACAGAGCCCGGCTGCCCCTGCTCTGGTCCACACGGATCAACCTGTCAGGGCAGATTCCAGAGCTATTTACAGCCCTGCCTGGGGGTCTTTCCTCTTCACAAGTGGCCTGTCTCCCCGCAGAGGGACTGAGGTGGGGAGCAGGTCTTCTGTCCTCTTTCGCAGTGCTGAGGAGAACTGAGCATCCTGGTGGTTAGCCTTAGTCTCCTCACAGCCTCCCATGGTGTTGCCTTCCTCTCCCCATGGCCCTCACACCACCATCAATCCTTAGAGAAATACAAAGGCAACCACAAAGAGAAATCCCATTGCTCCTGTTAGTGATGGCAAGGAGGACTGGAGATCATCCTAGTGCATTGTGGGTAGAGTTGCAACATGGCAGCTGCTAAGAACAGCATGCTAATTCCCTGAGAAACTGGGCGGTGGAAAATAAGCATGGCTTCACATATTTACTGGGCGGTGAGGTCTGTAAGTAGAGTGAACTTTAAAATAATTGAGATAGAAGCTGAACATGGGGGCACTTGTCTGCAACAGCAGCACTCCGGAGTCTGGCTTTGAGGCCAGGAGATGGAAGAAGACCGTTCAGTGGGTAAAGTGAGGCTGGAGGAGTAGGGGGACTTGAGTTTGGGTCTCTGCATTGAATATAAGCCAGATGTGCTAGTACACATCTGTAACCCCGGCGCTGGAAGGGAGCATTGGGTGAATAGAGGTCTTGCTGACCAGTCAGTCTAAGGAAAATAGTGAGCTCCAGATCCAGGGAGAGATCCTGTCTCAAAACCTAAGGTGGACCCTAAGTGAAGGAGAAAGGCCTCCTGCCATTGCTTTGTAGCTCCACATCAGAATACACTCACACACACACACACACACACACACACACACACACACACTCACAAGCACACACACACTCACAAGCACACACACACACATGCATGCACTCACACATCCACATACCACATAAATAAATAAATAAATAAATAAATAAATAAATAAATAAATAAATAAGAGATAAAGTACAAGTCTAGCCTGAGCTACTTAGCATGACTCTCAAAAAGTGAAACATAATTTATTATACTTATTTACATATATAAATACATGAATGCTTTTATATGTACATGCCCACTTTTGGTGACTCATGTAACTGGGCTCAGACAATATTTTACCCTTTGTGACATATTTTTTCACTTGGCATATATATGTGTGTGTATATACACATATATTCTTTATACATTATATATAATATTTTATATATTTTATATATAAATACATATGCTTTTTTTAGAGCAGATATTTGAAAAATTATGTAAACACCTATGTTGACAGTAGCCCAGTTGTGACAGACAAAAGGTAGAGGTGCCCTATGCATTTACATATAGATTAGTGACCAAGCAAAGCCTGGAGAGGGCAGGGGTTGTGGCCAGCATGGCGTGTGTGAAGGAGGTGTGTGAAGGAGAGCCCAGCACTAAATTCAAAACAGAACAAAATATGGTATATCCCCCACAGGTTTGTTTGAACACTGGTTCCCTGCTGGGGGTCCTGTTTGGGGAGTTGTGGGACCTTCAGGAGGTGGAGCCTCATCTGAAGAAATGGGCCACTAGAGGAGGGCCTTGAGACTTTGTAGCCTTGCCTCCTTCCTGTCTTCTCTCTCCCACTTCCGGCAACTATGAAGTGATGTAGGCCAGACATTCACTCCCGTCACTCTTGCATCCCTCATGATGAGCTGTATCACCTCAGACTGTAAGACAAAGCAAAGCCTTCCTCACTTAAGTTTCTTCTGGTCACATATTTGATCACAACAAGTGAAGTAACTAATACAGTGTCCAATGGAAGGACACTGAAGCATGCTACAGTGTGGCCAAACCTTAAGGGCACCATGCTAGGTAAGCCAATCACAACCAGACGAGCTTGGCCTGGAGGATGGGCCTGGAATCCCATTTGCTCAGGAGGCTGATGTAGGATGACTGCTAAGTTCAAGTGAATGAGCGCAAGGCTAGCCTGGACCACTTAGTGAGACCCTGTTTCAAAATAAAAAGAACCACACCTACCACCTCACCAAACCAACATAATCGCTGACTACATTCTACATACCTTTCCTTATACCCAGAACAGTGTAGTCTCTGCTCCTGTGGCATCAACTACAGGCAGCTAAGGAACACTGAGAGCAGGGGAAATGGTCTTCCCCAGGGAGGAGCTCACCTACTAGTTACCTAATGCCAAATGGTCTGAAAACATGTACACACAAGTAACATATGGACAGAGCAGGCTATACATATATATATGCAACTAATTTTAAGGAGAGCAAAGAGGGCTACATGGGAAGCTTGGAGGAGTGAAAGAGAAAGGACAAATGATATAAGTATAATCTTAAACGAAGAAAGGGTTGGCGACCTAGCTCTCATGGTAGATCTTGCTTAGCATATTTGGGAGCTGGAATGCTCAGATCATAGAGACATGAGGTGGAATGGTAGGTACCAGGCCCCTGGAATGGTGGGATCAGGGAGGCCTTGCTTCATGGTAGAGTTTTGGTTCCACAGAATAAAATGAGTTCTGGAGGCAGATAGTAGGGACGGTTCAACAGAACTGTATGCACAAAATGGTGAACTTTTATGTCATATGTATCTTATCACTATTTACTTACTTATTTATAATGGGTTTTCTTTCTCTTTTATTATTTTATTTTATTTTAAATTTTTGAATTTTCAAGACAAGATTTCTCTATGTAGATCCCTGGCCGTCCTAGAACTTACTTTGTAGATCAGGCTGGCCTTGAACTCACAGAGATCCACTTGTCTCTGCTTTCCAAGTGCTGGGATTAAAGATGTGTGCCGCCACTAAATGGTCCTTAGTTTAAAATTTTTAAGATGAACAAAGCTAAGAATCCAAGATTAAGAAACTCTACCTAGAAACAAACAAACAAACAAACGGGCAGTGGTGGCGCACACCTTTAATCCCAGCACTCGGGAGGCAGAGGCAGGCGGATTTCTGAGTTTGAGCCCAGCCTGGTCTACAAAGTGAGTTCCAGGACAGCCAGGGCTACACAGAGAAACCCTGTCTCAAAAAACAAAAAAGGAGGAGGAGGAGGAGGAGGAGGAGGAGGAGGAGGAGGAGGAGGAGGAGGAGGAAGAGGAAGAGGAAGAGGAAGAGGGAGAGGGAGAGGGAGAGGGAGAGGGAGAGGGAGAGGGAGAGGGAGAGGGAGAGGGAGAGGGAGAGGGAGAGGGAGAGGAAGAGGAAGAGGAAGACTCTCCCTAGGAGCAGCCTAAGAATTAAAGTCAGGTTTATTTGGGGCCAAAACATGAGCAAGTTGCCATGCAGCCTTGCCCCAGCCAACAGTTTCTGCAGAGCCAGCCAGCCCCTTGTTTGTGCTGCTGGTGACACAGATGTGTTTCCCTGGATGGTAACCCCAGGCCTGTGTTACAGTGGCAGTCAGACCATACTGAACACCTGTGAGCCAGCTCTGTCAAGCACCAGAACCTAACAATAAATAAGCCACCAAATACCTGCCTTTCAAGACACTCAACAGAAGCCCAAGAAAACGATAGTACTAAGGTCTGTTGAGGGCATAGCCCATTCATGAGAAGAAAACCAAGAGAGCCAGAGAGAGGCCATGGCTTTAGCTGGACTTAGCAGGGAGGACTCTCTGGGGAAGGGGCATCTCAGCTGGGTTCTATAGATTGCTGGCGAGAGAGTGCTATAGAGGACACAGCCCATCTATGGAATTGATGCCAGGGATGGTCTCTGTGGAGTGAGAGAGAAAGGGTGACCGGAGTAGGCTGGCTGGAGGGAAGACAGAGCGAGACTTTAAACGAGTGAGACAGGGTTTCTCTGTGTAGCCCTGGCTGTCCTGGAACTCACTCTGTAGACCAGGCTGGCCTTGAACTCAGAAATCTGCCTGCCTTTGCCTCCCAATTGCTGGGATCAAAGGCATGCGCCACCACTGCCTGTCTTTTATTTAAGAGATGCAGGAGTGTCACCACAGGGACCTCAGAAGATGGGCTGTAGAGTCTGAGTGGTGGATAGCAACTAACTAGAGGGATTCAAGCAAGGAGTGACGGAATGAGATCTTTGCCTGAGATTGACTAGGGGTGGGTCTTAACCTGTCCATCATCAAACCTGCGTTCTACGAGGTGGAGCACAGAGCTTGCCTGGGACCTCCCAGCCACTACACCTGATTTCTGCACTTCTGTTCCCTGGGAGCACATTGACATTTCCGTGGGGACACGCTTGAGAAGAAAGGGGCCTTGGAGATGGCAGCCTGTCCCCAAGGAACTGAGAGATGCTCTGTGCTGACGCTGTGGTCCCGGCTCACCCTGCTCTGCGCTCCTCATCTGTCAGATCTGTCAGGTGCAGACTGTGGGAAGGAGGGATTCTCCAGGTGCCTCGTCTCTGAGAAAGAGTCAGATCAGAAGAGGAACAGAAACTGGCTTCTGCTGCAAGGCGTTCTCTCCTTAAACAGTAGGACCTGTTCAGCATCCCGTGTAGCCCTGGCCTGCCAGGAGCATCTCATACCCGAGGCAGCTGAATGCAGAGATGGGACTAATCACCGACAACCATAGAGAACCCAGGTGTCAATTCCCCACTGTGGCAGTCCAGGGTCCCCTGTGTCTGCTGTGCCTGTAAGCAACAGCGTCATGATAATTACTTCTGCCCTCACCAAGGCCTCTGAGTCTTCTCTGCTCTGTTACCTTGCCCTGACACAGACCCTTGTCCATCTACCTCCCATGTCACAACTTGATGGAAACAGGTAACATTTTCATTAGCCACCGTCTCAGCTGACATCAGACTGAATCCCTTTCCGTTAGGTGCTGTTGATAAATCCAGGGTGCTTAACTTCTGAATTCACCATTTGTTCTCCTTCGAAGGCAATGGCTTCTGTCTGGGGGTTCCCCAATTAGACTCCAAGCCCTTCTGCCATCCCTCCTTTCTGATCCCTACCATACCCATCCATCACTTAAAGAGATGTGGTCATATCTCCAGACTCTGGACACTCATGACTCCCCATATTCTCCTGGGGGGCTGCTTCCCATCAGCTGATGCTGCAGCCCTGAAATAAAATAATAGTGGTGGTGGTGGTGGCGTTCCTCCCCTTCCCCCTCCCCTCTTTCTTCTTCTTCTTCTTCTTCTTCTTCTTCTTCTTCTTCTTCTTCTTCTTCTTCTTCTTCTTCTTCTTCTTCTTCTTCTTCTTCTTCTCCTTCTTCTCCTTCTTCTCCTTCTCCTTCTCCTCTCCTTCTCCTTCTCTTCTCCTTCCTCCTCCTCCTCCTCCTCCTCCTCTTCCTCCTCTTCTTCTTCTTGATCAAGTCAGGCTTTCTTTGTGTAACAGCCCTGGCTGTCTGGAACTTGCTTTGTTCCTTGAATTCACAGAGAATTCACCTGCCTCTGACTCCCAAGTGGTGGTATTAAAGCCATCTGCCACCATGTCTAGCAAGCCCCCTGAGCTTAATCTACTTCCCACTGTCCATGTTGAATACGTTCGCTGCTATAGGACCCCTCTCAGTTAATGTGGTCCTCAGACCACAGCTTGACTGGACCATAGTAATGTTTTCTTACCCAAACAGATCTCCCTTCTAGGGTCATCATCGGTGGAGAACGTTTAGCTGGTCGAAGGCTTGGCTGGCATGTATGGAGCCCTAGGCTCTATTCCTAGCACCGCGTGAACCAGGTGTAAGGGTGTATAATCCCAGCACTCAGGAGATGAGGCAGCAGAGTCGGTTCAACGTCACCCTCCGCTATGTAGCCATACGAGACCCTGTCTCAAAAATCAGTTATTTACTAGCCCAGTGCTGCCTCTCACTGCTGCCTCCCCATAGCTGTAATCCTAGGCCAAGTCATACAATACTGACAGTCCCAATGTCAATATACACACTTGCCGACTCGCCCTCTTTCCGCTAGGGCCCTTGCTCGGGCTTGTGCTATCTGCCGCTGGGTTTGCTATCATCTCAAACGATCCCTAAACTTGTGAGTCCGTCCCGCTGCTCCTCCAGAAGCACCTTTCTGAGCCCAACATCTGATCACGTTACCGACTTCCATCCAAACCCTTCCTAGCTCCCCAGAGCCTGCAAGCCTCTTTCCTAACACTGTGGAGGCCACCTCTTTTTTTTTTTTTTTTATCTTTTTTTTAAATACATATTTGTTTTATTTATTTATTATATGTAAGTACACTGTAGCTGTCTTCAGACACTCCAGAAGAGGGCATCAGATCTCGTTACGGATGGTTGTGAGCCACCATGTGGTTGCTGGGATTTGAACTTCAGACCTTTGGAAGAGCAGTCGGGTGCTCTTACCCACTGAGCCATCTCACCAGCCCATGGAGGCCACCTCTTAAAGGCTGCGTGCCCTACTTTCTTCTGCCAGCTCGAGATGACTTCCCAGAACCATGTTATACATTGCAAGGACATATTCCCCTGCCCCATCTACAAATTCCAGTGTGGGCCCTGATGCTAAGGTTGATAAGAGAGTTATTCACCTGTGCCAAGATCCAGTGACAGCCATCACATTTGAGTTCACAGACCTTGTCCCCTATGTGCCTACATGCCTGGGTTTCCCCTCAAGACTGCCCACCATTGGCAGTAAAAGCCTGAGTCACCTACCTGGCTCCTTTCTAGCAACATAAATGGCTCTCTTCTCAAGATAGAGCCCATGACCTCATCTGCAGCTAGAGGGGGGTGTCTGGGGTTGGGGGACCCAGCACTGGAATTCCAAGGCTCTTACCAGCTCAATTTGACATCATCCCCTAGTTGTACCAGGAGCAGGAGACCTAAGCATGCCTGAGGTTTGTCTAAACAGCAGGGCCCTGGGTACGAGGAGGCCCCAGCCGCAGCCCCCAGCCAGGAGCTCAAGAGTTCGTGTTTGGCCTTTATCTCCTGTCAGCCCTGCTAGAAACAGGGACTCCTCCATGGGGCCAGAGCAGGTGGGATGAGGAGGAGGGATGATGGAGCACTTTCCCTGCAGCTGTCAATTAAGGAGGAGTTTAAAAGGCATTGTGTTATTCCACTTATGAGAGGAATGTTGCCAGGAGCCTTGATTGCTTACCGGCTCTCAGCTCTGATGTTGCTGAAGCCAGGACCACATCGGGAAAACCAGCCAGTTCTGGCCTTCCTCCCCACACCTGGGCTGCTCCAGGCAGCCCATCCACCAGGCCCCTCCTCATGCCCTTTATCTTCTTCACCTCTTAGGATGTGCCTAAAGCCACCCGACCCCTGACAGGCCACAGGCAGGCCATGTGAGCCATGAGGTTTGAATGGACAGGCACCCAAGTCCACTCAGCTTTGCCTGGGATTCTAGGATTGAGCAGATGGATAAAACACCTAAAACTGGACCTTTCTTTCCTTCACTTTTTTTTTAAACTTTTTGAAAATCTGTGTGTATATGTAAATGGGAGGGGGGGCTACAAACACAGATGTACACGCAGAAGCCGGAGAAAGGCTGCAGGCATTGGTCCTAGCCTTCCAGTCTGTTCGAGACAGTGTCTCCTGTTCACTATTCTGAATACCAGGCTAGCTGACCCCGGATTTCTTTCTGTTTCTTAGGGGGTTCATGACATGGCATCACTACACAGAGCAGTCTCACACTTGTGGATATGTTTCTCCTCTCCCTTCAAAACGCCAGGGTTACAAATGTACTTTTCAACTTGAAACCTGTGTCTTCAGAGTCCTCATCTACCTTTCACCCATCTGCCCCCCAAGATCACCACAGGTTTGCTCCAGTGGCAGCTTCCTACCCTGCAAGGTATGACCCTTGCCACAGAGAAGCCCGTGAGAGATGGGATCGCTGTCAGTTTTGTACACGGCTCAGGAGTTGATGGGTCCTAAGCTGTGTGTACCTGACAGTAGTACTTACCCTCTCTGGGCCTATTGGACTGCTTCTAAAAGGAGAAGATAAGATCACATGGTTCCCAGCTCTGACATGCTGGGCTCTGATTCACCGACCCTCCTAGGCAATGGCAAGGTCTGGCTCAGGCCCATCCTGTGCTAGCTCCAGTCAGCTCCTCTGTACATACCAAGGTCAAAGCCTTCAACCATCAGTTCTAAATTGCTCCCCAATTCTTCTCTCCACTCAGTCCCGCAGGCCTAAGCCCTGCGCATCAATATTCCTGGTCCATTTTGATTTTGCCCTCATCCAACACTACACAGCTCTTGTAGCCTTTCCCTCCCCTTCTTTCTCCCCAGAGGACTGGACAGGACACCTCACACATTCTAGGCAAGTGCTCGACCACGGAGCGACATCTCCCTAGACCTCTTTGTTCTCAGTCAGTTGCTCACACTGTCCTTGAACTCACCCTGTAATCCAGACTGGCTTTGAACTTGAGACCCTCCTGCTTCAACCTTGGAAGTAGGTGGGATTACAGGCCTGTGCTACCAGACCTAGCCAGCTCTCTCGTGCCATTTGGCCGCTCCCTGGGTCATACACTCCCAAGTCTCTAGGTGGATACAGAAGTAAGGTTGTATCTAGCCAGAGTCTGTTTGCTGGCCTAAGGCTCACATGGATTACCCAGAATCTCCCTCTGATACCAGCACCGCAAGACCGCAGAGCATCTGGCACCCTGAAGTTGAGCTTCCGCCCCTCTCAGCTGCTTCTTATCCCACGCTCCTGCCACTGCCCAACATCTAGACCTGAGCCTGCACCTAGGGCCTTTCCAGTGGGATAGTTTCTACATCCTCACGGACATTCAGAGGCCCTAGTGCCCAGGGATGACACAAATTCCTTCTTGCAAACAACCTTGACCATCAGCCAAATGCTTTCTAGGTCTGGTGGGCAAAGTGTGGAGGGAGGTGTCTTTTAATTTAGCTGCTTTTCTGTTTCTTTATTCTCCCTTGTGATTCATTTATCTTGAGAAGTCTTTAATAACTGAACAGGCCTGGAACATTCCTTCTCTGTTGCTCCCACATGGGTTTCTGCTGCCCCCACACCACGGAGGAGGGCATCTAGAGCCCCAAGCTGGCGCTGGTCTGGGTGTCTCCCACTGTAGCCGCTGGCTCACAGCCCAGGGCAGGAACTGGAAGAGAGGGTCCTGGAGCCTCTGGGAAATGAGATTTAAATCAGAAAAGGTCTGCCTGCCAGCACTTCCACCCCACCCTACACACTTGTGCACAAATGCACACACACATGTACATACACACTTCTACACCCTCAGATTCTCAGCTAGCAATGCCTACGTCACCATTGGGGGTCAGGTTCCTGAAGTCTCAGAGGACAAGGAATGCCAATGTCTACAACGTACAAAACCAGGCATCTTCCCATAAATCATCATGATATGAAGAGCGCACCCCCCCAGACAGGATATCACTTACACAGTTTGAAGAAGTAGACCCATGCACCCCAATGGCTGCTGTGGGGTATCTGGGATCTCTAGGCCACTTCTTGAACCATCTGGCTAATTTCATGACACCCCAGGGACAGGAGATGGAAAATGTAGTTAGGACCACAGAAGCCTGCATGGGGACAGAGGTACCCACGTGGAAGTTAGTCCTCCACTGAGGGGCCCAGGCCAGGCACGATGCTGATTGGGTTCTGCTATGACATGAAAATGAGCTGCCCGTGTCTTACCAGACATGGCATTGGGCCAGACATGAGACTCTGAGGTGTGGCTGAGTTGTCCTCTACAGAAGGGTCCAGGAGTATGAGCCTAGGAGGACAGGACTGTGCCCAGTATAACTAGAACCAGGCCAGAGAAGCTAGTGGGTGACTTCAGCAAGTGTGGGAGGCTCTGAGAACAGAGCCCTGGAACGAGAGCTTGACCGGCCTCAGCTTTGAGAAATGGACTTCTAGCAAGGTCTTGGAGCACAGCAGTATGTTAGAGTCCAAAGCTACTAATGGCAGCCCTAGTTGAGGCTAAGGTAGGAAGTTAGTGAGCCAACCTGGTCTACACAGTGAGACTGTGTCTCAGAGAAAGAAAGGAGAGGAAAGGAGAGAAGAGGAGGGGAGAGGAGGGGAGGGGAGGGGAGGGGAGGGAAGGGGAGGGGAGGGGAGGGGAGGGGAGGGGAGGAGAGGAGAGGAGAGGAGAGGAGAGGAGAGGAGAGGAGAGGAGAGGAGAGGAGAGGAGAGGAGAGGAGAGGAGAGGAGAGGAGAGGAGAGGAGAGGAGAGGAGAGGAAGGAAGTAGAGAGAGAGAGAGGAAGGAAAGGAAGGGAGACAGACAGACAGAGATAAAGACAGAGCACATATATACAAGCCCATACTCAGAGTCAAGACTGGTCTGGGCTCAAAAGTCACTAATTAGCCATCTGACCATGAAAGATATCTATTCTCCCCACAACTTAGTTCTGTCATCTGTGATATAACAACTGATTTATTTATTTTTATTTTGAGACAGGGTCTTATGTGCCCCAAGCTGGCCTAGAATTTGCCACATAGTAGAGACTAACCTTGAATTTCTGATTCGCCTGTCTCCATCATTTATGTGCTAGGATTACAAGCATGTGCCACCATGCCCCATCTATGTGCGGCTGGTAATCAAATATTGGGCCCCACACATGCTAAGCAAGCACTCTAACAAATTGAGCCACATCTCCAGCTCTGGTTTTAATTAATTATGAGATACTTGGTGTTGCTAGCTTTGTTTTTCAGCATTTTAATACATCTAGCATCATCGTAGAGTCATTAGTTGAAAAGTAATAATGACAGAGTTGTCAGTACTTACTATTATTGTCAAAACTTACAGAATTGGGTCTGGTAAGATGACTCAGAGATTAAAAGCACCAGCTGTTTCTCCAGAGGATTCAAATTTAATTCCCATCACCTACTTGGCAGCTCATAACTGTCTATGACTTCAATTCCAGGGGAACTGAAGCCCTCTTCTGGCCTCTGCAGCATCAGACATGCATGTGGTGCATGTACACACATGCAGCCCAAGCACTGATACACACAAGACAAAAATAAATCTTTAAAGTTATAGACTCAATTTTAGGTATTTGCAAGAAAACCCACACTTTTAGAAAACACTGAGCTGCTCATAAGGACATGAAGAATACTACATTAAAAGTGTGACATAAGTCTATGTGATGCGGTGGTACACACCTGTTAACGCAACACTTGAAAAAAGGAGACAAGGGGACCAGGGGTCCAAGGTTACCCTCAGCTACTTAGAAAACTCTGAGATACATGAGACTCCGTCTTGAGAGAAAAAGAATAGCATAACTGAGCTTTAAACCACTGAGAAGATTGGGGAGACAAAGATGGGGAACCCTAAGAGAACAGAGACAAGGGTGGGTGCGGCTCAGGGGCAGAGTATATGCTCAACAGGGGGAAGCCCTGGCTCCATCTCAGGCACTGACCCCCAGAAGGTACCTTTAGTTCATGTACAAACTGCATATAAATATACTGGCCAGGTGAGGGTGATGCATACCTTTAATCCCAGCACTCAGGAGGCAGAGGGAGGTGGATCTCTATGAGTTCAAGGCCAGTTTGGTCTACATAGGGAGTTCCAGGGCAGCCAAGGCTCTATACAAAGAAATCCTGTCATAAAAAACAGATAGATAGATAGATAGATAGATAGATAGATAGATAGATAGATAGATAGATAAGATAGACAGACAGACAGACAGACAGACAGATATTTATTTAAAGTAGATAGATAAGATAGATATGGGATTCCAATATCCATGACTAAGTATAAAATGTTTCTTCACATACAAAGTAAACTGATAATTGGAGTTGCTAACAAATACAGAAACACTTTGAATATTAAAGAGAATGGGTGAACACCCCAAGAGTGACTCAGCAATGCTTAATCTTTTCTTTCTCATAATTTTTTATTTTAGCTTTTTAAAGACAGCATCTGTATTGGCCTGATTGTATTAGCCTGACTGTATTGGCCTGACTGATCAAGAACTATCTATGTAGACAAGGCTAACCTTGAACTTATTATGGGATTCCTCTTTTCTCTGTCTCCCAACTGCTGGTATTAAAGGCATGTGCCACCACATGTAGTTAAAAAAAAGTTAGTATTATGTGTGTGCACATGAAGTGTGAGGGAGAGACGTGATACCAAGGCACTCGTGTGAAGAACAGAAGATAACTTTGTAAAGTCAGTTCTCTTCTACCTTTCTGTGAGCTCCAGAGGTCAATCTGAGCTCATTAGGCTTGTGTGTAAACTACCTTTTTCCTGCCGAGCCATCTCAGCAGCCCGTTGCTCTCTCTCAAGGTTATAAATAAGCTGCATCTTACAGTCAGTGACATCCCAGAAGCAATGTGATGTAATTAGGACTGTATGTGCCTCATAAGCTTCTAGGGAAAGGTAGCATGTTCAAGAGCCCTGGGTTAGCTCCCACCATGGGATTCCTGGTGGGGCATATTGAATGGGATGTTCATGAGACAACCAGGAATTTTCTGATGAGAGGGTAGAAATGAGCTGAAAGCATCCAGGAGTCAGGGAAATGAAGGAAGGGCAGGAAGGAGGCCAGGAGCCAGGCGAGTTCCTGCCAATGAGCCACTGCCTGTGTCACCCCTATTTAGTATCTGAGGTCATTCTGCACTTGTTACTCACACCACTGAGCTGCAAGGCAGGGCCACTCCGTTCGTCCTCACCGTTCCATATTGGTTGCATGACGTGCTTCCACTTGGGTACCACCCTCTTCATAGAAGCCACATCTGCGGACTCATTTGCTCTTCACAGTGGCCGACACTCTGCCGTGGTGATGACGGAACAAAACTGAATAGAAAACCAAATGAATCACAAGGAAAGAAACCGGCTCCATGCAGGCACCAGATGAGGAAGATAGAGAAACAAAGGGGAGATCAGACAGGGCGGTGAGCAGGCCGAGGGCAGGGAAAAGGAAGAAGTTCGAGTATGGCTGTGAAACCAGATGGGTCATCTCTCCTTTCATTTGTGTTCCCATCCACGAATCCTTCCCCAGGAAACCCAGCCTACTCAGCTTTCCAAGTTCCAGTTTTCATACCCGAGACAATGTCTGAAGGTTTGGAGAGAGTCCTGAACTCCACTCAGCCTCTGGCTGAACGATCCGGAGCCATACCCTTCACCTTATTGCCGTGGCTTGTTTTCTTTCATCTCTTTCATAACTGGAAACTTCTAAATCTGTTTCCTTAGGGTGAGGGGGCTCCTCAGCCGTTCAGGAGAACTGACTATGTGACCCAAACCCACATCATCGATGTTTTGTGAGCACTCTCTTTTTCCCATCCTCCTTTTATTTCTGGATCTTTCTCTTGCTCCATCTCTAAATCCCTTGTACCTCTGCCTTTGCCCTTGCTCTAAGTCCAAGGAGCCAGTTCTCTGATCTGCATCACACAGTGGGTCTCAACTGATTGAATTGACTTTGCTAGTCACCCGAGTCAGCTGCAAGGTTGCTTGGTACTTGGTCCAGAACCCCGCATCTCCTAGATGTTTCAGATTTGTTGTGTAACTTGTTCCTGCTTGAGTACCACCTTCTCATCCCCTGACTCATTTGCTTTTCATGGTGGCCATTCACTCTGTGCACACTGAAAACAGAGCAAACAGTCCTGTAACCTTTTGTCCCTTACCCCATGACCCACAGACCTGGCTGTCACTCCCAGGCATAGGGCCTGAGAAGCATGGAACTATGCCGGGAAATGGTGTCTGTTAGCTACTGTGAGAGTCCCCAGACATTGAAGAGACCATGTGGCAGGCAGGATTAGTGCTGGGATAGACAGCAATGTCAAGAAGTCCACAGAGAGACGTTTTCCAGGAAGGGAATATAGGAATGAAGCTCCAGCCAAGGCCCTCAGTGCATGCCAGAGGGAGTCCTTGAAGGGAATGGTGGGCATCTAGCACTTAGGGACTCCCAGTCTATGCTGCTGGATAAATAACTATGCCATGGCTCAGTAGTTAAGAGCACCAGCTATTCTTCCGGAGCACCCAGATTTGATTCCCAGCACCCACATGGCAGCTCACAACCGTCTGTAACTCTAGTTCTGATGCCGTCATCTGACCTCCTCAGGTGCCAGGCACACACACAAGGTGCACATACATGCATGCAGACAAAGTTAAAAATAAATAAGTACTAAGCAAGTATATGCTCTCTGATTTACCCGTGATTCAGTTCTTCAGAAGGGAAAGCCCTGAGGAAGACCCAGGAAAGAAAAAGGAAAGCAGCACAGGCCTTAGAGATGTGTGCATCTGTTACTTTTCTCATTGCTGTGGATAAATGCCTAGGAGGTGGGGGAACAAATTCATGAAGGGAGAGTTTATTTTGGCTCACAGTTCAGAGGAACGCAGTTGGTCATGGTGGGGAAGCGCATCAGCAGCTTGGATCCTGACTCTAACCAGGAATCAGAGAAAGGGGAATGTCAGTGTTGGGCTGGCCCAGGAGAATCAAGACTGTCCACTATAAGGTTGGGTCTTCCATCCTCAGGTAAACTACGGGTAACTTCACGGATACACTCAAAGCAATGTTTTTCTGTGCCCTGACGTTTCTTCATCCATGTGAGTTGACAATTCAAACCAACCTCTGCCATAGCACACCTGGATGAGTGGAGGACAAAGGAGGGCAATGTACAGCTGGGCTCAGGGAGCTAAACCCCGGAAAAGTTGGTTGTCGTTGTTGGTTTGGTTTGGTTTGGTTTTCATTTTTTTCTTTTAGTTTAAAATTATTTTTTAATACACATAAAAATAGGCTGGGTGTGGTGGCACATGCCTTTGATCCCAGCACTCGGGAGGCAGAAGCAGGCAGATTTCTGAGTTCAAGGCCAGCCTGGTCTACAAAGTGAGTTCCAGGACAGCCAGGGCTACACAGAGAAACCCTGTCTCAAAACAAACAAACAAAACACATAAAAATAATCCATACACGGGATATTTTGCCTATAATGTATGTCTGTATTCTTCATGTGAGCCTGGCCCACAGAGGCCAGAAGAGAGTTTTGGATGCCCTAGAACATACATACAGATGGTTGTGAGCTGCCATGTAGGTGCTAGAAATTTAACCTGGTCTTCTGGAAGAACAGCCAGTGCTCCTAACCACTAAACCATTTCTCCAACCTCAAAGTTGATTTGTTATGGTCTTTGGTATGTGTCTTGACCAATGGTTTATCCAGTTTTGTCTTTTGTTTTATGGGGGCTCATTCTCTCCCTCTCCCCTCCCCTTATGTGAGTGTACATGTGTACAGTTGCACATGTGTAAGCAAATGCATGTATGTGCTCACGTTTGTTCCAGTTCACATGTGTGCATGTGTGTGTAGACAACCCTTATGTGCCATTCCTCAAAAGCCATTCCCCTTGCCTTTTGAGCTAGAGTCTTTCGTTGGCCTGAAGCTCACCAAGTAGGCTAGTGTAGCTGACCAGTGATTCCCCCAGGGATCTGCCTGTCTCTGCCTCCTCAGTACCAGGATTGCAAATGCACACCACTGAGGCTGCGCTTTCTTCTTACATGGGTTCTGGGGAACTGAACTCAGGTCTTCATGCTAGCATGGCAAGGACTTCAGTGGCTGGCTTGTATCTGGTTTATCTAACTCTGAATTCTCAACCTTGTCCAACCTGTCTGAGTTTCTCGGGTCAGAGATGTGCCTGCTCCTGGGGGGGGGGTGTCATCCTTCTATTCATCTCCTTTCTGTCTGCATGATCCATGGAACTGAAGCATGGGACTGACCCATCAGAACACCTGTCACCTGTCACCTGTCACACAAACCCTAACCATTATCTGGGTTTGCTTCATAACTAATTTGCCCCCAAGAAATACTATTACACTGAAAGGCTTGAGTGAGCAACAGTTCTCTGAAGGGAAATATCAGTCCGTTTTTTGGACAACTGGATTTACTTGGAGACACAGATGGCTTTCTTCTCTTTGAACAGTGGTCCTAATGAGGGCTCTGAACTGGCACCCAGAGTCAGGAGCACCATCAAGTGGAACCGCCGGCCCCGGATGCCACTGATCCTGCTGGCAAGCTTGTGAGCAAGCTGGCTCCAAGGTCAGCAGCTGGACCCCGCTGTGTTTTCAGAACACAAGTTGACCCCTGGCATCAGCAAATAGCACCCGAGTTTTAATCAGAAAGCAGGGACTAAATAAATAAATAAGAAAGCAGTGACAGCTGCCTGCCATCAGTCTAATTAAAAAAAATACACAAACCACCATGATCAGCTTTCTGCTGCATCCTGGGGCCCCTCCATGTATATGCAAGTCACAGGTCACCTGCGTAGGGATGTGGGTCACTGTCCTGGGAGCATGGCCTGAAGTCCAGACCCTTAGTAAGTTACTCAGAGGGGTTTGGCCACAGAGGATCCTCATTCTGCTGGTGCTCCTTCTCTGATAGCCCTACTTTTTCTTTTGAGTAGGTCTCTACATTAGTAACCCCCAACTGTTTTTCCAGGGAAAGGATATGCCTGTATGTGCAGGTACACATGTGAATGGTACATACACAGGTGGAGATCAGAAGACAGCCTCTCTCACTGACCAAGGAGGCTAGATTGATTGGCCAGGGAACCCCAAGGTCTCACCCTTTATCTCCCTAAAGCAGGGATTATACACTCCTCTGACTTTTTAAAAATATTTATTTATTTTTATGTATGTGATTGATCTGTCTTCTCAAACACCTAGAAGAAGGCATCAGATCCCATCACGGATGGTTGTGAGCCACCATGTGGGTGCTGGGAATTGAACTCAGAACCTTTGGAAGAGCAGCCAGTGCTCTTAACCGCTGAGCCATTTTAACACGAGTTCTAGAGGCTAAGTTCGGGGCCTCATGATTACAAGAGAAGCACTTTACTACCTGTGCTATCTTCCCCAGCCCCATTGACCTAATTCTTCTTTACAAAGGAAACCCTTGTAGGCGGCTTTCATTGCTTATGCCTTTCCTCCATCCATAGAGTCCTGTTAACACATCCTTAGACAAGCTTCCTTTGCATGACCCCAAACAGCCCACAGAGTACAACCCTCCTCTGTGCTTTCAGAGTACCCATCCCTATTTTCCAGGGCAGTAGCTAGGACTCCGGGTCATGCACGGGGCTAGGTCAATGCTCTGCCACGAGCTGCAGCCCCAGCCCTAAGTTAAATTATTTTTACATGTCTTTCTATTTGTCCCTGCCCCACGCCTTACCCCCTTGTCCTGCACATACATCCATACTCCGAGGACAGACACTGGTTCACTGTCATCTCCTGCGCTGCTTGAACAATGTCTGGCACACAGCAAGTGTTCAGTCAATATTTACCGAATTAACCAAGTGTTATTTCTTCCGTGCCGAGAGGACCCATCCACCTTACAGTTAGAACTTCGTGAGCTCTTTCCAGTAAAGGGTGGGGTATAGGGTGTTCCTGGTCATTCTTGTCACAAAGTCCCCAACAGGCCAGCATCTTTAAGCCAGGCCCTCTGTGAAGGTTTCTGAGAACTAGAGCCTTTATCTTCAAAGTAACTATAAATAGTATTTTTATCCCCTCTTAGATGAGAAAAACAAAACAACAAAACCAGGGCTACCAGAAGGAACTTGAACTAATCCTAATACCTAGGAAGTGGAGGCATAAGGATCAGGAGTTCAAGGCCAACCTCCTTGGCTTTGTCACAAGCTTGGGCTACATAAGACTCTGCTTTCAAAAATACAAACAATAGCACAGCAGCCCCACACTTACAAGCTCGTCCGTCCGTGATGCGTCTGACTTTAAAGCTTTCCTGTGACTAAGAACCTTTTTTCCTGGGATAAAACTCAAGCAATAGAATCAGCCCTACTTAAAAGTGTCCCAACCCCTAAAGACCCTGTGCTCTTTCCCTTCCTCGGAGCTCAGGCAACCCAAGGAAATCACCTTTGCCACCAGTTTTCCCTCCCAGCAGTGACAGTCATTCCCAACCCCAAGTTTCTTAAGCCTGGGAGATGGGAAGAGAGAGCCGACTCCAATACTCAGCAATAACCTATCTAAGCAGTGTTTGCACATACCACTGCTCAGCCAAGGGGCTGAGTGAGCCCTTTCCCCTGACCTGGACTGTGATAGTCATAGCCTGAATCATCACAGTTACCTAAGGAAACACCAGCCCAGCACAGCTGGACTCCTGAAGCCCAGGCAGCAAGCCTCTGGGCAATGGGGCAGGGCTTCCGGTAAAGAAGAGCAATGGGAGAGGGGGAGGCAGGGTGTGTGCTGACCATAGAAAGCAGGAACTCTGTGACAGGGGCAGAGAGGGAGCCCCAGGGGTCTAGGAGGCAAGACCTAAGACCCTAGAGCTGAGGGATGATTCATTGTGTGTCTCAAGACAAGTTCCTTATTCTTCTGGGATAGCTTTGTCTCTTCCTCAAAGGTTCGGGCCCATCCTACACCCAATCCCCTAGGGCCTAGAGGAGATGGGCAAGGGAAAGGAAGACAGAAGCAGTTTGAAATGGAAAGCCCTAATAAAGGTGTGTTTCCCAGCCTATGAAGCACTCTGTATACCATACTCAGAAATAATGTCTCATCTTAACCTGGACAACATCCATGGAGGGTATGTGTGTTGTTCTTCACCAAGAAGGACACAGAAGCTACATACAGATAAATGTCTTATTCCAGGCATCTCTGCCTTGCCAGTCTCTGTCCAGATGCCCTACATTCATTCATCTCACTGACAGAGGCCAAAACCCTACAAAAACCGCAGAGGAGTAGGTCACCTCCACCTTTCTGTAGGGTATGGCAATGGTGCTGCTTACAAGAGCCTCCTTAGTCCCATCTAGACCTCATCCAATATGGGCATACTGGTGAATGTGAGGGATGGGGGCTTGCGTGGTTCTTCCTACCCCTGCTTTATGTAATCTCTAGTTTCCGGAGACAGTTTGATGAGCTAGCTCTCTGAGTGGGGGAGAACAGGCAATTGAGAGATGTGCGTTTCAGTCTTAGTGCTGCCATTCACTGGCAAAAGCAACCATCACTTGTCATATGATGACCAACCCGGCAGTCTTTTTTAGAAAGTCCCAGAAGAATATGAACAAAGGTATCTGTGTTAGCAGCACCTCAAGTCCTGATGGAGATGCTGAGGCAGAGCAACTTTCCACAGGAGACATTCTCCACCTGACTCCATCTGCCTCCATCCGGCTCCATCCGGCTCCATCCAGCTCCATCCAGCTCCATCCAGCTCCATCCAGTTCCATCCAGCACCAGGACTTTACCCAGGGTGCGTACACTTGAGAGGGAACACCAAGATGCTAGGTTCCCTTCTATCCAAACATGAGTTACCATCCCATACCTGTCCCTCTCTTTATACTATCTATTTAACCACACAGTTTATCTTAGAACATTCTTCTAAGCCCCTCAGCCCAAGAGGCCCCAAAAGCCCATTGAAAGACTGTCAACCGCAGAAGAGTAGGTCACCTCCACCTTGTCGAACCTTGTCCCCAAAGAACCTCCACAAGAACCACTTCCAGAGAAGTTTTTCATTTGAACAGGACTCCTAACAGCATCCAGTCACAAAGCCCAGCTGACTTTTGTAGATGTCACACTGGAACCCCAGCAGACCCTATGAGGTTCCTGTCAACACTATTTTTGTCAACGTGTCTGGGAAAACTGACTGAATTTCCTTTTATCTGGAAGCGAGCCCAACTCTGAAGTCGGGTGGATGCAGCCCCGCTTCCGCACCCAAGTTTCCGCAGGTTTGAAAACAAGGCTTGGGTGTTGCAAAGAACAGCTGTGCTAACAAGCACAGCTCTTATCAGTCCATGCCTAGTCCTGCCGGGGTGTCCTGGAGAGCCAGGGCAGTGACTAAAGAGTGGACAGCCACACCCAACAACAGAGCCCGGGGGTGACAATGAGATCAGCCAGAGCAGGAGGGGGATGGCTTCAGAAGAGGAGCCCCTGAGGAGACCTTAGAAATGACAAGGAGAGTCAGTTCCGCAGTGGGACATCACCCCCAAACCTGCCTCCAAGACCTTTAGAAAACCTGTCCTGATTGCCTTTCCTCTCCCTCAGTATTTCTGTGTCTATGCTGTCGTGTTGGTTGGACGGCACACTGGGTGCTCCCATCTTGGATGTCACACTGGGTGCTCCCATCTCTATGTACTGGTTCTAATATGCTTCTTTTCATTTCTTTCCCTCTTAAAAAAACTTTCTAAATTTTATAACAGTTTTAAGAATTGGACCCAGAGCCTTACGCATGCTAAACACTGAGCTTGTACAATCTTTTTTGTATTTTTTAATCTTGAGACAGATTCTTCTTAAGTTGCCCAGGAAGGCCTTGAACTTCCTATCACCCTGCCTCAGCCTCCAGAGTAGCTGGGATAACAGGCCCGTGCCAGTAGACCAGGTTGGCTCTCAAACTTCCAAATCAGTTTAGAGTCCTTGGAGAAGTCAGCCAATGCCTGGTAGAGTGCAGTCTTTTGTCAACACAAGTCTTGTATCTCTGTCTCCCCCGTTGCCTTGATGGAACCATCAAGGATATGAAGGCATTAATGTTGTCCCAAGTTCAACCCCCAGAAATTTTGGTTTGGCTGGTAGAGCATTCAACCCAGGCCTTGGTGTTTCTTCAGACGTGCACCACATGCTGAGGACTTCTGCTAAGGACTGTAGATGCCCATCAATAGTGAGCAACTTCCAGCTCCAGGTGGAAGTGGGCAACTGAGGAGAGGGGTGGCATCACTCACCGTTAGAGAGACCAACATGGCGGGCACCTCGCCACATCAAGCTATGGCTCTGGAAAGGGAAGTGGCCAGAGCTGAGACCATGATTTCCAAGGTTCTCATTTACCATTCTGCCATATGCCGGCCAGAGCAGCTCTCTGGTCAGCAGGACAGACAACTAGCCAGCTGCACTGGGAGAAATGCTGAAGACCAAAGAGCTCGGGAGTTTCTGTGGTTGCCCTTGAAAACATGGTACAACAGTCCCCTCTCCACACATAAACAACTAACATTTTGCAAAGATCTATCTACTCTTTTTAAGAGTGCAAAAGGGGGTTCGAGGCCAGCCTAGTCTACAGAGCAGTCCCAGGATAGCCAGGGCTACAGAGAAAAGCCCTGGCTGGAAAAACTAAAAAGCAAACATCAAATGAACAAACAAACAAAACCAAAAAAGGGGTACAAAAGAGGGATGACAGGATAGCTCAGTCATGAGTCAGCAGATAAAGGCACTAGCCACCAAAGTCTAATCATGGTGGAAGGAGAGAACCCACTTCCACAAGTTGTCCTCTGACCTCCACTCTGTAAGAGTGCTGTGGCATGAACAAGCCTCACTTCCCCCATGAATACACAAAAGAACATATAACAGTGTTATTTAAAAATTTTAAAGAGTATAAATGGAATTGTTTATGGTAGAAAATCCAGAAAAGTGTCAAAAGAGACCCAGGTTACCCACAATGCACCACTCAACCAGGCTACCCACAGTCCATCACTCAGAGGTTACTAGGGTATCACACAGGATAAAGTGGCTTCCTCAGTCCTTCCGGGAGGCCCAAGCATGTCTCTCCTGGCTGGCCTAATCTCTCCCCATATCTTTCTGTTGCCCTTTGTCCCTAAGAGAGTAGGAAGGAGAAGAACTTTAACCCTGTTTGACAAAGGACTTCACAATGGCAGATCATCTGCAAACATTCCTGGGGCTTAAGGAGTCCTTGAGGAAGAGATCCCTGACCCTGAAGGCGCCGCTGTGTAGGTGAATAGTTAGGCAGACCTCTCCCCAGCTGCAGAGAACACAGGAGTTAATAGCTAAACTGTGCTTAGACAGCTGGGGATGTCTCAACTGAGAGTGCTTACCTAGCACACCCAAAGCCCCAGGACCACACGAATGAGCAGAGTAGCATGTGCCTATGATGTCAACACTCTAGCGTTGGAAGCAAAAGGATCTTCCTTAGCTATATAGCCAGTTCAAGGCCAGCCTGGATACAAAAGACCCTGTCTCAGGTAGATAGGATGTAGGTAGTAGATAGATAGATAGATAGATAGATAGATAGATAGATAGATAGATAGAGATAGGTAGGTAGGTAGGTAGGTAGGTAGGTAGGTAGGTAGGTAGGTAGGTAGATAATAAAATGAGCTTAGAATCAATCTGGGTGGGGGAGGATTGTGGGAGGGAGTGACAGGAAAGGGGGCAGTGAGTAGGATGTAAAGTGAATAAATAAAATAAAATAAAAGAGTCATATTCAGAAAAATAGCAATCACCAGTAAGTACTTGCTTATAACATTATTTTTATTACCAAGACATTGGTATGTATATGTATGTGTCAACAGACTGATAACAATCAAGAGAGTCTTTGTTTTGAGGGAGAAAAAATGTTGAGGCTTGGATGGTAGAGGATGGTTTCTAGATTTCAAAAATGGTCTAAGACCTTGGCCCTGTGCTTGAGAAATGACCAACAACCAAGCTCAGAGTACACGGGGCTCGGGCAGGTCATTGACTGGCCCCGCACACCCTACAGTAAACCGCTGTGGCCCCAGTGGAGCATAGGGACCTGGGTAAGTCTAAGGGACACAGGCAGTCTCAGATCAGCCACCTCAAGCTCCTTTGACTAAGTTTGGCTGGGGTTCCCTCACTGAGAGTCACATGTACAAGCCAAAGGGACTTCCCAAGGAGACTGGTAGAAAGGATCTGGGAAAGGCCCCTCCACCAGGGAGAAAAGAGGGTTCCCAAAGTCTGATTGGGATAGAGGCAGGGACTAGAGGTCTCCTAGGTTGAGTCTAAGGTGATGAGCTGCCGAGTGATTGATGTGTGGCCTGACCGGCAGTCCCACACCTCCAGGAATATCTAAACGTGTCCCAGGGCTCTGGGGTCAATCTGTTTTTAGAGGTTGTATCCAGAGACCCCTAAGCAGGGCAGCGGCAGGCACAGACAGTCCCCACTAGGTGCAGGTCATGCCCAGATCGGAGGAAGCTGACACTGCCCTTCAGTTCAGGCCAACCCGGGCTTGTCAGGAGAAAGCAACAGAGGAGTCAAAATAGGAGGAAAATTCCTGGAAGATCTGACAAGATAGGAGGACAGAGGGACACTGGGTGTGCTAGCTGGCTTCCGGTGAGAGGGGTGTTCGAGAAGCTTGAAAAGAGCAAACCAAGCACCCTCCTTATGCATAAATATCTGTCTTGCCACTGCTGCCTCTGGGTCTTAGAGCCTGGATTCCGGGTGTATACGGGGTGAGCTCACAGCAGCTTCCTCTGATCTCTCTCCTTATCTACCCTGAAGGAGTGTGAGGCCCAGGACTCCCAGCTCAGCCCCTTCCCCAGCTGGGCCAAATCCATAAATTATACAGTCTGCCCTCCCACTTCAGAAGGACTTCGGTGGTAGAAACACAGTCCTAACCTGTACCAGCCTCTGCCTCCCCCAGGCCCTGGGGATTAGGCTGTAAGGGGCTCCTGCGTTTCTTTGGACCACCTTCCCTCTTGGACCCTGCCTGTAGCTTCTCCAGCTACTATGGTCCAGGGCCAGGGCTTGCCAAGTCCCCCAGGGAAGGCAGTGCAGCTGAAGCCAGAGAAATGAGGAAGTGAAATGTTTCTCTCCAGGAACCACAGGCTTTCCTCTCAGACAAGCCCTTTCCCATGGCGTCCACCTCACACTACCTCTGAGTCAACCCCAGAGCCCGGAGCCAGGAAAAGTCGTCCTCGGGGGCGCAGCGGTTTGCACCCGCAGCTCCAAGATGGAAGGAGCCAACCAACAATGGCTCAAGATCTCTTTCACCCACGGCTCTGTCCCCGATTTCAAAACAGAAGGGTTCATGTCCCAGGTGAAAGCTGGGCTGGCCTTTTTATCCTTAGGGTCTGTACTTGGCATAACCTTTGTCAAGAAATGCCTTCAGAAAAAGGACTGTTCTAGAAGACTCCTCTCTCCACAAGATGAGTGTCTTTTCTTCTCATTTGTCAAAAACAGTCCTTATCCTAGGACCAGAGCTGAGCCAAGAATTGGTTCCCCGAGTCTGACCTGTTCCGCTCTCTGCATCAGTAGCCACATGGGTTCACCTGCAAGTATGGTACCCTCAGCTCGGTAGGGAGGGAAGGTAGACTGAGCTCCTGCCAGGCGAGGCACACTGCCCACTTGCCAAAGGCCCCTTTCCTCCGGGATCTCAGATAACTTGCAAAGACACTGGCCAGCTCTGCCATCAAGGAGCTGTCCCTCTTGAAAGGCTTCCAGCAAATGTTTCCTTCATGAAGGAGATAAGCAACCGTCCCTGATAAGGAGGGGCCGGCAGCCTCGGTTCCAGGCAACCCGCAGCACCGGGGGAAGAATTCTCTGAATTCAGTGCCACTTTATCGATGGCACAGACTCTTACCTTGACTTTGAGGTGGGTTCGATTCCTAGAAACAGTCCCCCACAAGTAATTAAAATAGAAAAATAAGCAAGGGCCAGAGAGACAGCTCAGTGGTAAAAGCTGTAACTGCTTTTTGCAGAGGACCCTGCTTGGGTTCCCAGAATTCACATCTCAGCTCACAACTGTCTAACTCCAGTTCTCAGCGAGCTGATGCTTCCTGCCGTCACTGATCCGCATGGTACACATACACATGTACAGGCAGACATCCATTCGCGTACAATTCTAAAAATTCTTTTCAAGTTCTAATCAAGTATTTTCATATATAATGGGTTCGTTGTTATTCTTTTACATGGAAAATGAAATTTTTTAATTTTAATTTTTGTTCTCATGCTCTCTGCTCTCTGCTACGCATGGTGATAGCACTGAAGTCATGAGCATGAGTTCTGAGTGTACTTAACCACTGAGCTACCTCTCCAGCTCCCACTAAACAACCCTGAGTGTATTTTACTAAATATAACATATTTAAGAAGTAAATAACAGCCGGGCATCGTGGCGCACGCCTTTGATCCCAGCACTCGGGAGGCAGAGGCAGGCGGATTTCTGAGTTCGAGGCCAGCCTGGTCTACAAAGTGAGTTCCAGGACAGCCAGGGCTATACAGAGAAACCCTGTCTCAAACAATAAAAAAAAAAAAATTAAAAAAGAAGTAAATAACATATTTTATTAAATACAGTTATGTTCCAAAACAAAACACAACTTTGAAAAGAGTGATATTTTTTGCCCACCTGCAAGGCTGTCCTAGTTAACAGAGGCCTCCTGTCTTCCATGTGTGCCTCTTTATTCAGCCTCTTTTGACTCACGTTTTATTTGAAGAATACAGGGGAACCAGGTGTGGTGATTCGTGACCTGTAATCCCAACACTTGAGAGGCTGAGACAGGAGGATTGTCACAAATTCAAGGCCAGCCTGGGTTATCTAGCAAGTTCTAGGCCAGCCAGAACTACATGACAAGACTTGTCTGAAAGAATACAAATCCCTCACTTTGCAAACTTACACCTGAAAAGAAATGTTTGAGAACAAATTCAGGTAATTCTAGGTACCTTTCTCTGATACCACATCAAAATTCAACAAGAGTCCACGTCTTATGTGTAGGAAGGGTGGAGGGTATGGTCCTGGAGACTTTATGCTCTTGTGTGACACTATTCCTGTGGAGACACAAACATTCATCTCAGATAGGGAACAAATAGCAGGCCCAAGTCAGAATGCCCCCAAGGTCCAACTTGGTGAACCGGTGAATTGCACTGAAGTACGTGGGCAAGAGGTTACTTACAGGGAGAAAAGGCTCAAAGACAGCCGCAGCACCAAAACCCCACTCCAGCATAGGTGATCGATTACATAGACAAGCTGGAAACCGGTGCGCAGCCTGCAGGCAGCTCAACAGGTTGGAGAGTCTCTTCCAGGCAGCTCTCCCAGCTGATATCTGCCTCTACCAGGTAGCATGACTAATCCAGGTTGGTGTCTATTTCACACACACACACTTATTACTATTATTTAAGTCTCTCTCTGTCTCTCTCTCCCTTTCTCTCTCTCTCTCTCTCTCTCTCTCTCTCTCTCTCTCTCTCTCTCTCTCTCTGTGTGTGTGTGTGTGTGTGTGTGTGTGTGTGTGTGAGAGAGAGAGAGAGAGAGAGAGAGATAGCATATCTAGCTATCTCTCGATCCACCCATCTGTCCTCTTTTTGCGTGCGTATTCGGCACATCTGCAATAGCGGAGAAAGGGGACTGTCTAAGGAAAGAGTGTGCAAACAACAAGGTGTGGACCACTTATAAAGCTGGTGGCTGCACATGAGAAGAAGGACCACTAGCCAGGGGGAAGGCTGGCTGGGGAGGCAGGGTAACAGCCTGAACCATGGAGATGGGAAGCTGACAGAAAGTCACGGTGTATGCAGGGAAACAATAGTGTATGAAAAAGGTTACAGCGTGAAATAAAGGCACTATTCACAACAGGTGGACAGGGTTAAGGGAACTCGAAAGACAAGTCACAAAACAGCACAGCCACAGTCACAGCTAGGAGCCATCAGTCTGCCTCAGCCTGAGCGGGGAGGAGAAACTGGAGATGAAAATCTCTTAAGAAGCAACCTGCTGGACCATAGGTGGCCAGGGAGGAGAGCCACTGGGCTATATGCTCTAATCTCACCCTTCTCTTGGTTCTTATATCCCATTAACAGAGTCCAGCAAGAAGACAGAAGGAGACTTCCTTCCATAGCTCATCAAAGAAAGAGTTTTTTATGAGAAGTCGATACTAGAAAGTCAGAATGCTCTCTGGGATGGGTACCCAAGATTAATCAAGGCTGGGGGTGGGGAGTGTCTCTCAGAGACTGAACCACCAATCAAAGAGCATGTGTGGGCTAGACCTAGGCCCCCTGCACATATGTAGCAGATATGCAGCTAGGTTTTCATGTGGGTCCCCCAACAACTGAAGCATGGGCTGTCCATTCCCTAATTGGGATGCCTTGTCTGCCTCAGTGTGAGAAGATGCTCTTAGTACTGCAGAGACTTCATGTGCCAAGGTGGGGAACAGCGATTGAAATGTAAAATAAATAAATAAATAAATAAATAAAATAAATGGAAAAATGAACCAAGGCAGTGGTGTCTTGCTACGCGGGAGCTGTCAGTGTATCCTTTAGGCATTCACGAAGGAAGTATTTTCTCTTGAATTTTTTTTGTTTTCTTTTAATTTTGAAATTAGAATTACATCACTTTCCTGAGATTCCCTTTCCTTCCACCAACCCCTCCCATATACCTCTCCCTGCTCTCTCTCAAATTCAATATAATCATGTATCGCAGCTGGCCTCTAGTTCTCTATAACGCCAATAACAACCTTGACTTTTTTAGTTCTCCTGCCTCCATCTCTCAGGTCCCAGGCTTACAGGCATGGACCACTGAGTGTGGTTTTATAGAATTCTTGAGAGTAACCTCAAAGCTTTATGCTAGGAAAACACTTGACTAAGCAAGGTCTCTTACTACCACCTCATCCTTCTTTGAGACAGTCTCAAGTTGTTCGATAAATTGTGATTCTCCTGCCTCAGGCTCCTTCGTGCTGGGATTATAGACTTGCATCCTCACACCAGGCAATGATGCTTTTGATGAGGCAATAAAAATTATTCATTGTATTAAGCCTTCTCCATGGCTCTTTTTCTTTCTTTTCTATTTTCGTGGCAGTGTTTCTCTGTAGCCCTGGCTGTCGGCAACTCAGTCTGCAGTCTGTAGACCAGGCTGGCCTTGAACTCATAGATAACCCTCTGTCTCTGCATCTCGAGTGCTGGGATTAAAGGTTTGCACTACCACTGCTCAGCTTGCTCTTTCTATTTTTACGTGCTGAAACAAGAACTGTGCGTGTATTTCTGGTACATGCTAATGTGTGGTTGCTGTCTTAACTCTAAACACTAGTTTTTTGTTTTTTGTTTTTTTTTTTTTAAGATATTTTCTTTATTTACATTTCTTTTTTTTTTCTTTTCCATTTTTTATTAGGTATTTAGCTCATTTACATTTCCAATGCTATACCAAAAGTCCCCCATACCCACCCACCCCCACTCCCCTACCCGCCCACTCCCCCTTTTTGGCCCTGGCGTTCCCCTGTACTGGGGCATATAAAGTTTGCGTGTCCAATGGGCCTCTCTTTCCAGTGATGGCCGACTAGGCCATCTTTTGATACATATGCAGCTAGAGTCAAGAGCTCCGGGGTACTGGTTAGTTCATAATGTTGATCCACCTATAGGGTTGCAGATCCCTTTAGCTCCTTGGGTACTTTCTCTAGCTCCTCCATTGGGAGCCCTGTGATCCATCCATTAGCTGACTGTGAGCATCCACTTCTGTAAACACTAGTTTTTAAGTTACAAAAGTCATTCAACACTTTTTTATTTTGAAAGAATGACTGATAAACCATGGCTGTTCAGACTTGGGGAATTTTGCGGTTATTTCCTTGAAAATGAGCAGGTAAGCCTATCACTTCAAGGAAAACAAATGATTTTGTTTGTTGCCAATTATAAAATTTCAGTTGTAGCTGGTATTGGTGCAAATTTAATCCCAGCACTCAAAAGGCAGAGGCAGGCAAATCTCTAACAGTCTGTGGCTAGCCTGATCAAAGAAGCCTTGTCTTGAAAAAAAATGAAACAAACAAACAAACAAACAAAGAAATAAAATTTCATCTTTAAAGATGTAATTAGAAGTTTTCAAAACTTATGAGGCTGTGTGGCTGCCAATACTGAAAAGGTGCTCTGACAAGATTGTTACAATTGGGAATGAAAGTGACTTTTAGCATTGTATGAGGTGGACTTACACTCGGGACATTTTTATAATTCATGGGTCAGTAGTTTTCAAATGACTGATACAAGAGATTATAGAATCGTGAACAGTTAAAAGATCCCTTCAACATGCAAAAGACACTAATGTATTTTATTGGGACAGAAAATAAACGGTTCACTAATACATATTCAGACTTCTCATGCCAAGATATTTCTTGGAAAGGACCATATGAATGTTGGATTTGGAGGCATATACTTGTAATTATAATCCTGAAGAGGCAGAGGAAGAAGGACTGTGAATTTGAAGCCAGCCTGGGCTATATAAGGAGAACTCGTTTCAAAAGACAAGCTAAAACTCAAACTATAAGTAAACCAAAGCAAAAGGCTGTCTGTAAGAGCCTGGGCTACTGCTGTGGCTCGGTGCTGGAGAGGCCTCCTGGCACATGCTGTATGGCACATGCTGTATGGCACACGCTGTATATCCATGATTTAGAGTTCAAACCTCTGCCTTGGAGGCAAGCTCCTCAACACTCAGGAAGTGAACAACTCACCAGCTTTGGGAAGCCCTTGAAACTGATCAGATTCCCTGGGTCCCTTCCTCCCCAAGCTTATATAAACAGCTTGAGAGATACTCTCAAATAAACCAGGCTGCCTATAAAAGGCTGGGCTCAGTCTCCAAGCAAAATATCATAAAAAGTCAAAAACAAGAATACATTTAAAAATAACACACTGAGTAGCCATGTATGAGAAGACCCGTTGGACCCCCTGCTCATCCTCTACCAAAAGGAAAATGGTTTTCAGAATGTATTAATACTCCCCTGCTTTCAGTATATTTTCAGTGTGAATGTATATCTGTAAACAAATTTCAGTTTTCTTTGGTTTTGAGACAGGGTCTTACTATGTAGCTTTGTTTGGCCTGGAATTTGCTGTGTAGAACAGGCTGGCCTTGAACTCATAGAGATCCCCTGCCTCTGCCTCCAGAATGCTAAGATAAAAGGTGTGTGCCAGGACACCCAGTCAAGCTTTTTTCTTTTTGCCAACTTTCCTGTAGGGATAAGTGGGTTGCACTACAGTGACTAATCCATCAAAATGAGACAGGATGCCATGACCATCGGGCTATTCTATATGGCACTTCTAGGCTACTTCTAGACTGTTTGAAGCTATTGTGTAACACACATATTTGATTTCTAAAGTTACTATTTCTAGGGAACCTTCTGAACACAGAGCCCGGGCACCAGAGCTTGGCAGGTAGGGCTACAGATCTGGTCTGCCACGTTCTGGGGCAGTGAGAAGTTGGGAGCTACTCCCTCTCCATCCATTCAAGTGGAAGAGGCACGCAAAGAGCAATCAATCATATGGCCAGTAGATCCCAGGTTGTCATACAAAACATGAAGCAGGATGATAGTGCAGCCGGGGTGTCTTAGGAACATATCTCTTCTTCCATGTCCCCATTTGCTAGACTAAGATTCAGGGGATCATATCTTAAAAGGAAAAAGGTGAGGTGCTCCCAAGGAAGAGAAGAGGAAGAAAAGAGGAAAAAAATAGTTCAAAGATCTGGGTAATGCAGAAGTTATGGGGTCATACCATCTTCCCAGGTGGCCTCTGCCAGCACTGGTCAGCCAAGCCTTGTTAGGGACAGACACTGCTACTCTCCAGGACCTCTGCCTTGCCTGCTGCTCACTGGGGTCTTCCTCTCTGCCTCTGGTCTCCTCTCCATGGTTCCCCCACACACTTGAGATCTAGCAGAGCCTCATAGAGGCCTCTGAATGACTCAGGCTGATAGTTGAGTATTGGAGGCCAATCATGAACAACCCAAACCCCAAAATGTCCTGGTTAGGAATATCTACAGATCTCTGACAGGAAAGCAAAAAGCTGTAGACAGCATATCACCTGAAACCCAGGGGCACTCAGGCAAAGCAAGTGTCACTTTGTAAGGGCCAGACAGATGCAGGCTCCAGGTTGTGCCCAGAGCCCCTGAGCTTCCTGTTAGCACCATCAGTAACAAGCCGAACTTCCAGGAGCTGTGTGGCAGCACTGCATAGCAGCAGTGTGTACAGCCTGGGAATAGCCAAAAACAGAGGCCGGAAGGTCACCCAGAGCTCAGGCAAAGCAGGAAACACAGAGCAGGGGTGGGGGTGGGTTGGCCTGAACTCTACCTGGTGCCAAACCCTCCCAAGTAACTGAAGGTCACTCCTTCATCGTTTCCTCCCAACACGCAGTGCACCTCTCCATAATTTACAACTCTCTGAACTCTTGGGAATAGTTTGGTAATCCTGTTCAACAGTCAATGCCATTCCCATGTAACAGCCCATACAGAAAAAACCCCACCCCCTAACACAGGGTCTCACATATCCCAGAATGGCCTCAAACTCAAACCGTTGGGTCATTTGGCTCCACCTCCTGGATGCTAGGATTAGAGATGTCTACCGCCAAATCTCTGTGCAGTGCTGGGTATTGAAGCCAGGGCTTCGTGTCTGCTAGCCAAACACTCTACCAACTGAGCTACAACCTCGGCCTGGTGACCCTTCTGAGTCATCAGCAGTAAAGGCTCATTAAGGAAAAACTATTCAATAGGATGAAATCTCTGACCTGGGTAGAGAGCTAAGACAGTTGAGCAGGCTAAGGGACCACCTCTTAGGATGACAGGTTCGTCATAAACCATGATAAACAAATTAGAGGCAGAGACAGACAGCAATTGCCCATGGAACTTGAAGAGTGTGGGGCACCTGAATGTGTACACACATTCATATATCACACACATGCATGTATGTAACAACATATGCATATCCCATGTCCAGAAATAAAAATCTTTTGGTCCTGACTCTTAACCTGGAAAAAGAGCAAATACAGGAAGAGAGAATCTGGGGTCTGACTTACCTGTTGATCAGCCATGCTGGAGAGGTGAAAGGTGAAGAGAGACGAAGGAAGATCTTTCCTTAGCAAGCACTATAGCTACCATGTTCACCAAAATCAAATAAATGAATCAACCCACCATATACCATCTCCATTGCCAGTCTCTGTACTGACTGCCCCGTAGCAGTTGCTGTCTGTCTCAGGCTTACAGCCTTAGCATAACCACCTCAGCCAAGCTGAGAGAGGGTGCCTCTGGGGTCCTGTCCCTATTCAACAGACAGGCAGCTGGCACCTCCCTTTTCTCCAGGCACCATCCCCACTGAGTTGGGCTTGGATGAACTCTCCAAGCTGCTGTTTTAGCCCATTCCTGCTCGACCGACACCTACTTACCCAACAAGCACGACAGCTCCTTCACGCACATGCTGTGTTCAGTTGCAAATGCCACTGGGTGAAAGAGGGTATCAGGGTGGCTTCAGTTAGGAACAGTGTGACCCTTAGTACAATCCCTCTGGGAAGATACCTCCAAGCCCCTTCCCTGGCCCAGGTAGGCTGGAGCGGGGGAGTAGCAAATGTTGTTCTACCGATGCCACACGTCCACCAGAATCCACGTCTGCTGGAGAGCCACCCGTCATGCTCAATGCCATCTCTGTTGTGAGACTCTTCCTGAAAAGCCCCTGTGTTATGGATCCCTGCTTCAGCTAGGGTTTCAATACAAGGTCCCCATTCATTCAAGGCTCACCATTCTTGGCCACACAGGCTGCTGGCTGCCTGAGGGAAGCTGCCTGGGTGCAGAGTGATCTTCCCACTTGGCATCTAAAGAGGCAAGAGCAAGCTGACTGAAATCTCCCTCTTCACCCCAGTGGCCTTCTGGGAAATCCTGGCAATGTATGCCAGTCAGCCAGTCTCTGAGGAGAGTCCGCATATCTCTGCTAGGATCGCTGTCAGCCTCCAAGCTCCTGAGTAACATGATGTCAATGGCTAGATACACAAAGCACACAGAAAGAACTTTTTATCCTCTGATAAGTTAGAGGGGAGGAAAAGTGTTGGCTCAAAGATACCTAGATCTGAGGACAGAAGAGGAAGTTGGTTCTTAGGGAAGGGGCAGGTGGAAAGTGCTTGCTTGCTTGCTTGCTTGCTTGCTTGCTTGCTTGCTTGCTTGCTTGTTCGCTTACTTGCTTGCCTGCTCTCTTGCTTGCTTGCTTGCTTGCTTGCTTGCTTGCTTGCTTGCTCGCTTGCTTGTTCATTCACTTACTTGTTTGCCCGCTCTCTTGCTTGCTTCCTTGTCTGCTTGTGTAGGAAGTATTCTGCCAGTGAGCTACACTCTTAGTCCAGATAATTGACTTCTTTGAGCTCAAGTAGACTATTTTGGCAGACTGTTTTTGCTCCCAAAAGAATCCCACACTAGGTACTCAGATTGCCAAGGTACATTAGAATCATCTAGAAGGTTTATTAAAACAATGCTGAGCCCATACAAAAAATGGCTCTGTGGGACCTATACTGAGAAAAGGGGGGTGTGAGAACCACAGATGCATGACTCCAATGACACAACAGGATGCTCATGTGAACTCTGAGAGACGGTGACAGCACACACAAGCCCTACAGGAGTTCAAACCAGGCAAAGTCTCAGCACTGAAAGAGAGAAGTGGACTTGGGGGCAAGGGGATCCCACCCCTAATCAGGAAATGATCTACAATTGATAGCTGCTGGGAAACGGAAAATCAGTTTTCTCCAATGAGTATCCAGGACAGGCCCCATGGGCTCAAAGTAGTACCAACCAAACAAATAAAATAAAATAAAATAAAATAAAATAAAATAAAATAAGATAAAATAAAATAAAAATGGACTCCATGTGTTTTTTAGTGTTTGTTTGTCTTATTGGTTTTTGTTTATCTTTTATTGTTTTGTTTTCAAGAAAAAAAGAACAGAAAACTGGGTAAACAGGGAAGAGAGAAATAGTTGGGAGTGGCCAAGGGGGAAAGAATATGATCAAAGCATACTGTATAAGAGTTTTTTCTAAAAAAAAAAAAAAAAAAAAAAAAGAAAGAAAAAGAATTATGGACTAATTAGTACTTTAGTACTGGGCTGGAGCCTGGCAGTCTGCGTCCCTGACAAGCAGTCAGGGAACCTCACTTTTTGAACCACTGGAATAGAGTCTCCCTAGACTTCAAGGGTTGCACACTGTTTAAAATAACTAAGACATACCCAGTGTATTCCCAAAGACCATTTCAAAGCAAAGATGAGGTAGACAAGATGACATAAGGAGGCCTGTAGGGAAACTAACAGCTGATACAACAGATACCAGAGCTGTGGGACACCAAAACATCACTGCTCAGTGAAGACCACCCAAAGCGGGCTGGGACCCACACGGTGAACACAGACAACCCAGGATGCCCTTGGCTTCATGCAATTGGTGTCTCCATGGCCATGGAGATCTCACTTTGGACTTCCGTAGGTTCCTGGCTCCATGTGATTGCCATGGGAAAAATTCAGATGAGCTGCACAGAACATAGCAAAGAAAGTGGGCAGAGTTTACTGCAGATTGGAGCAGAGTACATGCTCCAGAGAGAGACTAGACAATGGCTAAAAGGAACATCTGTGACAATCTTCAGCTCCCACACACAGCCTTTATCAACTTCTGAAGTCTCTAGAACAGGCAGCCTTTCCTGGGGGTAGGGGGAGTTCCTACCCAGGTGATTGAGACACACATTGGGACTGACTCTTCCAGAAGGGGAAAACAGGATGTCTTTGATCTTTATGATAAAGCCTCTTTCTCGAATTACCCTACAGGTAACCTGTAGGGGTTAGTACTCCTGACACCAGGTTTGGATAGTTATTTATTAATGACCCTATGGGCAGTTGGAATGTCACATTTCCTGAAGGGCCAGCAATGTGATTCAGGCCTCTGACTAGTAGGCAGAGTCCTGCTGCCCCTCCTCAATGGTCCAGGCTGTTGAGGGGAAGGTTCAAGGCCACTGTTCTCCAAGCCTGCTTGCTGGTGTCTGCTTCAGTACCAACAGCAAGCATCGTTAGCCTTGTAGAATTGGCTGTACCTGTCTTGCACCTGATACAAACGTTGAGAACGAGAGAAAAAAACTGCTCAGGAGGTTTAGGAAAGGAACCTTAATGAGTGAGCAGCTCTACTTTTTATCCTCGCCAACCAGTTCTGTCTTGACCAGAAGCCAAAAATACCCTCAGCCTTATCAGTAGGTGTGTCCTTGCCAGAGATCAGAAATACCAAAATCTTTAAAGGCACTGGCTTGTGTCCTGGTGCCTAGCATTTATCATTCTTCTTTTATAATCCTTCCCTGGGACCCTCCAATCAACCAGAGCTCTGCTCACTCACTTTCTCTAAAGCTCTCTGCTATAATAAAGCTCCACTCCAAAACCCGTCCCTCCATCGCCCAGATGATACTGGGATCATCCTTGCCAACCTCTCCCGCAAAGATGACCCATGAGCTGCGGTTCATACCTCTTTTTCTCACCTTCCACAGGAAAAGATGACCCCCACCCCCACCCCCACCCCCAAGACCTAGTTTTCTGCAGAGAAAGGAGGAGAAAGGACAGAGGACAAGTCGACCCAGTAGAGACACAGCGAGGACCTCCTCAGACATTTGTCTGGACTTAGAGGAAGCCCGGAGAGTCCCAAGTGTCACATAGCCTCAAGATATCTTTTTGTTTTTGTGACAGAGTCTCATGTAACTCAAAGTAGTCTTGAACCCTATGTAGCCAAGGATGGAACTGGACTCTGATCCTCCTGCCTTCACTGTTGGAAAAATCCCACCCTTAAGCCCACTTTCAATACCAAGTGACAGCAGGCCATGTCATCATCGGCCACCAAAATGCCAACCGTTTTCTCTGTCACCACCAGTCTCCCTATGTGCACTGCCTCCTTTTCCAGCTCCTTTCCCCTTCTGGGCTATCTCAGAGGCTGCCTCTGCAAGCCTCACTCCCCCAGGAAACCTCCCATGTGAGATCTGTTACAACGTGTGACTTTGTGGTGTCCACTGCTTAAATAATAATATCTACCTCCTGGGATTGCAGGCATGCACTACTGCAGCTGGTACTGTGTAGTGCTTGAGGTTGAACTCCTGGCCTCATGCGTGTCTATCTCCTGAGATGTCTTAAACAGAGGAATCTGTGGGTCCTTGCCTGTCTTCGTTCCTCATGATACAATGAAAGCCTATTTTCTCTTGTTCAGCTTCCACTCTGCCTGCCACAGGTGACTTCTCATGGGGAGGGAGTGTCACTATCCAGTGCAAATGTCCCTGTCTAAGAAAGACCAGGAGAGCCACGTACAAGGCCCATCACCCTTCCAGTACACAGAAGTATTTCTTTACCTGGCAGCAAGAGCATGGGTTACATAGGGAGATGCCTAATTTTTTTCCCGGCTCTGATGCAAGCTTTAATGGAGCAGGCAGCAAGCCAGACCCAGCCTGGAGAAGAAAGCTGCTATTCCCATCCATGAGAGCTGTGGAGTGGAGCCAGAGGGGTGGGAGAGATGCCGTCTGAAGGAGGCACTTTGGAAATTCCTTACATTTTTTGCCCTTTGTCTCTGGGCATTGAGATGGAGAGAGGCACCTTTGACTCTATTCCAGTTTCCCATCTCTTCTCTGCATTCAAAAGGCAGATCCTACTGAGTGCCAAAGAATCCCCTGGCTCCTTTTTTTATCTCAGTGGTGACACAGTGGAGGGGCCGGCTGGGAAGCAGGCCTTCTTCTGGTCTGTGTTCCTGAATTTCCCTTGTGTGGCTGCTAGGGCCTGGCTCACATACTCAGTGACGCAGATGTGGTGCCTTCTTCCAAAATGGGTGGTCCACTCTTCACCCTGGTGGTGGGGAGCTCAGAGGTACCTGAGTGAAGGGTGGGTACTGGATACTGGTATATGAGGACTGGTCGGTGAACCCCATAGCTAATTCCATGAGGAGGTTGTCCAGATGCTGGGGATGGAATTCTGTGATAGAGCATGTGTTCTTCCTGTATGTGGTCGGTTCTGGGTTCAACACCTGTCACCCAGGGAAAGGGTACAGAAAGGAGCTAGGATCCCTTTTCCCAGGAGTGTCTATAGACTTCAAGGCTTTTAACAGAGCTGTGAACAGGGGTGGCTCTATTACTGGTATAAGGCACAGGTCCTTTTGCCACTATGAACAGTTCACCAATCCCCCACCACCAGCCACTTTGCACCCCAGCCAGCTGACTTCCAAGCCAGCAACGGGGCATCCATAACTCATCCCGGCACCCCAGGCTCTCAGCTGGGAAGAATCATAGAAGTTACCAAGACAACCCTCCATCTCAGAAAAGGAGACATGCTCAGTGAGTATGTGACCCCCTCCCCCAGGAGGTCCTCAGAGCCATGCCATGTCCTGCCTCTTTCACCCCTCCTCCACCCTGATCTGAAGAGCTGGGATTTTTTTTTTCATTATTTTACTACACTTGGGCCATCTTGTATCCTTTTGTCACCAAATTATGACATCTTTATCTTCCCAAAGTGGTAGACTGTGTCACAGACAATGGGACAAGATTTATGTCTCAGCACTCTCACTCAAAAGGTAAAACGTCACTGTCCTTTGAAGGGCAGTGACTTTGAGTGAGTTTGCCACGCCAGCAATTGTTCATTTCAGGACCAGGGGGAGGTGGGGGGGAAGCATCACATCCCCGCTGAGCTCCAGTTCCCACCTCTGAATGGAGAGAGTTGGCTTGAAGACCTTCATGCCTCTTCACAGCTGACATCCCAGGGTAAGGGTTTGAGTTACACATCCCACTGCAGGGGACAGCTCCCCCAACCCCTCCCTTCCTGCTTTGCCCTGGCTCAGGGTTCCCTGTGGCTAGCATCCAGCTCCTAGCTGTTTATGGTTCAACCCTATTGGGCAGCTATAAAATGAAAACCACAGAGAGGTGACAGCTAGTCTTCAGTACAGTATCCCTTAACCAGACTGGTCACAGTTTTTCTGGGGAATTCGGGACTCTCTTTCATGAGTTCTTCAGTCTCATTCATATATGGGCTCAGAAGCAGCTCAGGGGCCAGTTTATAATTGTTAGAGAGACAAACAATAGGGTAGACGGGCTATAAATCTCAGCAGATGCTGGGATAGATAAGAAGAAAAAAGTGAGATGCCTTTTGAGTTTTGAAATACCAGACAGAGGTAGGGGTGGTCGTTAAGCCTTTGATCCCAGAATCAGGAGGCAGAGGTAACGGTTCTCTGTGAATTTCAGGCCAGTATGTCCTACATAGTAAGTTCCAGGCCAGCCCAGGCTGCATAGGAGACCCTGCCTTAAAGCAAACAAACAAACAAGCTGGGCCTGGCAGCCCTGCCTGTGGTCCCAGAGCTCAGGAGGCAGAGGAAAGTGAATTTGAGGCCTGCCTATTTTGCATAATGAGTTCCAAGACAGCCAGGACTACAGAGTGAGACTTTGCCTCAAAAAATCAAAAGGAGGGAGAGAGAGAATAAATAACCAAAAGAAAGTGAATTTCAAAAAAGAAGGAAACCAGATCTAGTCATGAAGATCAGCAATATGTGTGTGTGTGTGTGTGTGTGTGTGTGTGTGTGTGTGTGTGTGTGTGTGTGTGTATGAATGAAGTGGGAGACGTCAGAGAAAAAAACTTAAAAACCTCCGGGGATCAGAACAAGTGTGTTTAGGATTTTGGCTGGTATACAAAGAAGGAATGAGCAGTCGAACATGGTGGCTGCTGTCTTAATGCCAGCACTGAGAGGGCAAAGGCAGGTGGACCTCTGAGTTTGAGGCCAGCCTGGTCTACAGAAAACTCTGTCCAAAAAAAGAAAGAAAGAAAAAAGAAAATGAGAGAGAGACAGAGAGACAGAGAGAGGAAGAACAAGAAGGAAAAGAAAGAAGAAAAAATCAGGCAGGCTTAGCAATGAAGTTCTGTAAGCGACCTCATTGAAAGAGGGCTTCTGAGACAGAAAAGTACGTTCTCTCTCTCCTGCAGGGATAATTATTCCTCCCATTGCCTTAACAAACCCCCAGGTAAACCAGCTTTCCTGAGGGGTGGTCTCCTGCCAGGTCCCCGACAGACTCAATTGCATTACCTTTGTGGGTAGGCAACCACAGCAGATAATGCTCTCTAAGCCTGGAGGCAGATAAGAACGTCACATGGGGGGGGGGGTCCTGGAACACCCAGTTTTTCATGTAGTATTTTTTTAAAAGTATTTTACATATTTTTAAAAAATACGACATATTTCAGTCATATTTTTTTCTCCTCCCTCGACTCCTCCCAGATCCTCTCCTGTGTTTTAAATATGGAGGGCAACTGTGAGGCTTCCTCTTCTAACAGGAAGTGGGGTTCAAAGGAAGACATTTATCTTCAAGGGCCTCCAAGGCTGCTAATCTCTTTCTACACACTTCAGCGCCATGACATCTGTCTCTGAGAATCACTGTCCAACCCTGGGCTCCCAAAGCAGTTTCACTCTCGGTTTTTGGATATCATTTTTGTTCTTCTAAAGGTTTGCTGTTTAATCTCCATGTGTATCTGGTCTTGTACTGCTCTGCTTGTCTCTTTTTCTTGGAGCTTTTAATTCCCCACTGAGTCTATCTGGATGTCTGTCTGTCTGTCTATCTGCCCGATTTATCTCCATGGTTTCTCCTTACGTGCACTGTTATTCTAATTTTTCTTGGAGCTTTTAATTCCCCACTGCACTGTTATTCTAATTTTTTTATAATTTGTTACGTGCACTGTTATTCTAATTTTTTTAAAGTATCTTTTTAATTAAAGATTTGGGTGGGCCCCAGGGCCACCCTCTATTCTAAACCTGCCTTTGTGTAGAGACTCAAGTCAGTGCAGCCAACCTCCCAATGAAAACACAAATACAATATATCGTGCCTAGTAGATTGAGGCAGGAGGATTGTTGCAATTTCAAGGTCCAACGTGGGCTACATAGAGTTCCAAACTCTCCCCTGTGTTATATAGTGAGACTCTGAGAGGTTGGGGGCTGTAGCTCATTGGGTAGGATGCTTACCCAGTGTGACATGAAGCCCTGGAAGCCATCTCCAGCAGAGCATAAGCAAGCATGTTAGACTATGCCTGTACTGTCAACACTCAGGAGTTCACAGTCATTCTCAGCTACACAAGAAGTTCAAGGCCAGTTTAGGATACATGAGACCCTCACTCTGGAAAAACAAAACACAAAAACCCTTACAAGTCCTCAGCCAGAGTCTTGGAGAGCAGTGTACATTTCTTCAGTGTCCGTGGAATGACGAAGGAAAGGTTGTACCATGGATCCATCATACATAAAATTTACTCCCATCTGAATGGGCTCTTGCTCTCTCTCTCTCCCTCTCTCTATTCTCCCTCTCCCTCCCCCCACACCCCATCTCTCTCTCCTTCTCTCCCTGAAATTCTTCTGAATTTTGCTGTTGTTTTGAAACAGATGAAGGACAGTCCTCTGGTACACTTACCATACTGCAAAGAAGTTGAACTTAGGGCCTCCTGCCTTCTTGGCCAGTAACCTATTGATAGAGCTTTATCCTCAACGCTTGCAGGCCCTGTTCTCATGTGTACTGCATACAGGATAGGTTTGCCACTCATCAAGGTCTCTGGGCCTGTGAAATTGGGACATTGAGGGGCAGGGTCGATTTATTGGGTACTGACTTATAAGGCTGTCAAGTCCTTCAGACCCTCCCAGGAGGATGGCTCTTCCCCTAACAAGGACAGCTCGCTCTCTCTCTCTCTCTCCCCTCAAGTCGTAAAGATCACCCCTTAGTCTACTGGGTCCCCTCCACCCAATGTGCGCCTCTCCAGCCCAGCCTGGCAGTGGAAGGGGAGTGAAGCCGGAGAAGAATCTGTGGAAATTCGAGGCTTTCATCTCTTAAACAAATAGCGCATTCCTCTGGGTTGCCGCTGCTGCTGGAATTAAACAATGATGTGTTCAGGGAGGCTCCAAGGCGTTACCTTAGCAACGCCCAGGCTGTTTTCATGCAAGATCCAGTTAAAGAGGAAGGAGAACAAAAAATAATCAAGGGACAGCCCTGGCTGGGGTCCAGGGACGAGGGTCTTTGGCTGAGTATTCGTGTTTTGTGTTCTGCTGGGTTTGTGGCCCTTCTTCTGCTAAGCTTCCTCTAGCTCTCCTGGTGTGTGCACGCCTGCGAGGCTGGCTCCCTGGAATACTAACACAGGCTCAGAAAGGAGACGGACAGACGTTACAGGTGGTCCGGCCTAAGCAGAGGTGACTTAGAAAGTCTAAAGGTCACAAGCCGAAGAGGACAAAAGAAGGTGCCTGCAGTCTTCTCCAAAGAGACTGATGGGCCTGTGACGGAGACCCAGACACACAGGCCCCTGCTGCCCACAGCATGGCCCATGGCACAAAAGGATCAGTGGCTCTCGGGAGCACCAGAGCCGTGCTGTATGCCCCAGCACCCTGGGTGGTTCATTTTTGCTTGTAATTCAGAGGCTTGGATAACTGATGGTGTCGTTCACACCTGTAGTCAAAGTGCTTGGGAGACTGAGGGTCCCGGCTTGTTACAAATCCAAGTCAGCATGGGCTACAGAATGGGACCTTGAAAAACAAAACGTGGTGGTAGTGTTGGGTTTTCTACGTCTTTCCTTGGTCATGGTGTCTGTTCTCAGCCGTAAACCCCTAACTAAGACGTGTAGTGAGATCTAGGTCCCCCAGAGCTACACAGTGAGACCTTATCTACAACAAAACTACAACACATAAAAATAATTTTCTTTTCTTTCTTTCTTTCTTTCTTTCTTTCTTTCTTTCTTTCTTTCTTTCCTTCCTTGTTTCTTTCTTTCTTTCTTTCCTTTCTTTCTTTCCTTTCTTTCTTTCTTTCCTTTCTTTCTTTCCTTTCTTCCTTTCTTTCTTTCTTCCTTCCTTTCTTTCTTTCTTTCTTTCTTTCCTTTCTTTCTTTCCTTTCTTTCTTCCTTTCCTTTCCTTTCTTTCTTTCTTTCTTTCTTTCTTTCTTTCTTTCTTTCTTTTCTTTCTCTCCTATAGAACCCTCTCAGGTTCAGCCCTAGTACTTGTTAGGGAAACAGCCTCAAACTCAGAAACCTGCCTGCCAAAAAAAAAAAAAGAAGAAGAAAGAAAGAAAAAAAGAAAAACAAAACGCTAGGAGTCAGTGCCTGTTCTCTCTCCCCTTCCACCACAGGATCCCGGGACAGAGCTGAGCTCAGGTTGTGGGCTTGGCAGCCAGTGCCTTTAACCTTGACCCTTCTCTTTGGCATGAAGTTTGTTTCTTTTTCTTTATGTGTTTGGTGGGGGGAGTGGGATTTTTGTTCTTTGTTTGTTTGGTTGGTTGGTTAGGGTTGTTGTTTTTTTGGTTTTTATTTTTTGTTTTCTGAGACAGGGTTTCTCTTTGTAGCCCTGGCTGTCCTGGAACTCACTTTGTAGACCTCAAACTTACAGAAATCCACCCACTTCCCCAGTACTGGGATTAATGGAGCTACCATATAGTTTCTAAGAATTGAACCTGGGTCCTCTGCAAGAGCAGTAAGTGCTCTTAAGCTTTGAGCTATCTCTCCAACCTCCTTTCAAATGTTATTTTTTATTTTGTATGTCTGAGTGTTTTACCCACGTGTATGTATAGTGATATGAGTGCATGTCCACCACTTGTGTACCCAAGGGAACTGGAAGAGGGTATCTGTTGAGGTTTGGTCTTTTGCTGTCTATTGTAATGCAGAATGTGGGTCCCCAATATGAAAGAGTCTGCATATACACCTTGGCCCCAAGTTATCACTGACTGGTAAATAAAGATGCCAACAGCTAATAGCTGGGCAGAGGAGACATAGGTTGGGTTTAGGGAAAGGAACCACGAGGGAGAAAAAGGTTTAGGAGGAGGAAGGAGAAGCTGCCATGGGTTAGGGGTCAAGAGAATGTGGCCCTGAGGGCTGGCCAATTGGAGTTAAGAGCAGCCCAGATGGAACACAGCAAGTAATAACTCGGGGTTATCAATAGGGAAGGAGATTCAAACAGCATAGAGGGTAGGCAGCTGCCCAGCTCTTGTGCTGTTTAAGGTTTCTTGTAAATATAAAGGTTGAGTGTGTTTTTTTATCTGGGAACTAAATGATCTAAGGCAGGGTAGAAACCCTGTGTTGGGATTAACTAATTTCTACAACAGGTGTTAAATCCTCTGGAATCTACAGGCAGTTGTGAGCCACCTGATGTGGGTGCTAGGTCCTCTGCAAGAGCAGTGAGTAGTGAGTACTCTTAGCCACTAGGCCATCTCTCCAGCCCTTAACATCAGTGTTTTATGATGCCTGTGACAATGATGGTACTAATAACCAAGATGACATTAGATAATTGTAAACTGGATTGTGCCTTCCTACATCAGCATGCAGTCAAGTCCTAACACCCCAACGCCAAATGCCTTTGCAAACAGGATGACTGCACACACGTGCACACACACACACACACACACACACGTACTTGCACACACACGTGTGTGTGCATAAGCACACATATATATCAAATATATGTATACATACACACATACAACATATATCTGTATATATCTATCATCTATCTACAAGTTAAATGAGGTCATCAGTGTCACTCCTAATCCAATGACTGCTGTCCTAGCAGAGGGACATTTGAACACAGATACAAGGAGGGAACCATGTAGTGGCTAGACAGAGACTAGAATAAAGGTGTTACTGCCAAAGGATGGTAAAGAGTTGCTGATAGCTGCCAGAAACTGGTAGAGAGACTCGGAGCCTGACTGAGCCCCCAGGAAGGAAGAAGCTTACAGCGTCTGGCCTGAGACTTGTGGCCCTGGCACTTCAGTGATTTGGAGCCTCCCAGTTTCTGCTGCCTCTTACGGTGACTCCCGGAGCAGCATGTTTCTGGTCAGTGCCCCATTCTGTAAGGGCAGAAGCATTCCACCTGCTTTATAGACAAGGAGGCTCCATTAGCACCCTGTGAGGGCAGAGTCATGGTCCTAAGGTCACAGTGGAGAGGTACTTGGAGCTAGGTCTGCCTAGCACCCAGCCAGGCCCACTGGGATGGGAAAAGGATTCACACAAAGTGTTGAGGCCTGTGACTTTTGTCCCTTAGCACACCATCAAAGACACATGGTGAGAGAGAGGGCTAGTGTCACCAGGCTGTTCCCATGTGAACTGAAGGGCAATCATGTCTGCCATTCCCTGTGGGTCAGAGGTGCCAGCACCATCAGTGTGTGGTGACACAAGAGAGGACATGGCAGAAGACATACCTTGAATGGACTCTACAAATTCATATTTGAGTTGTCACAATGACCCAAAGTCCCCAGTCGCTGTTTTACTTTCTTGATAATATTTCTTTCATACCACTCACGGCGTTCCTGCCTAGGGACTGGTCACATGCCCATTTCCTGCCTCTCATAAAGGAGCATAAATTCTGCTTCCTAGAACAGGGCTGTATCCGGGGCTTCAGGGAAAAAAAAAAAAGCAATGGGAAGGTTGAACACACAGCTCAGGGGGAGAGCACTTGCTGAGAGTGGCCCTGCCTGTTTGTACAGCGCTAGCAATTGACCATACAGGGTATTCAAGGCCAGGCTAGAGGAGCTCAGGGATGTGCTGAGGTAGACAACTTGTCAAAGCTGGGAGACGAAGGTTGAGAAGCAAGAGGACACTCTACCCCTCTTCAACCCCAGCTCTGAGGATCCTCTTGTCCCTTCTTTCTTTCTGCCATTAGACTGTGCACAGTGGGCTAGGGGCAGCATAAAGGAGTCCTTCCAGAACTTTCCCCAAGGACCCTGAGGTGGTTTGCTGAAGACCATTAGGGGAAATGATAACAGGGAGGTGGAAGGAAAAGGCCATGGGGGCTGGGCTAGCTGAGAAAGTCACCAACACCAGTCCCCACCCTGGTAGACTCTGGCTCTGAGCTTATCTTCCTGTCTTCTGTGTCCATGACACAGAATGAATGATGTACCACACATGCACAGACCTAGGTGGGAAGAAGGACAACTCTGCCTTCTCCAATACAAAGGAGAAAGGGGATTCTTAGCCTCAGGAAACACAAGACTCCACCCATTGCCAGCTATGCCATTGCATCCCCTACCAGCTTCCTCTTCTCTCCCAGCCCCTCGCCACCCCAGCAGAGGTAACTCCACAGTTAGTTCCCTGAGGCCTCCTTGGAGTTTCATTTGGACACTGGTCTTTGTACAAACCCTGGCTTCCTGCCTGGATTCTTTGTTAAGGCTCTAGCTGTTTCCTCTTCTTGCAGACTCCTCCCCACTCACACCCATGTCTCCCCAATGTAAGCAAGAGAGGCTGGAAGCTGACTCCTCTACCACAGAACCCCAGGGGCATCTAAGTTCTGTTTAAGCTCTGCAGAATTCCATACTTCACTATCCCCATGCTACAGCTGTTACAGAATCTACTGGCCAGGATACAAAGCCATGATCCTTACACTGAGCCCACTCAGGTTCCCAGAACCTAAAAGTGCTCCTTCTAAACTGGGCTTCTTCCTATCCTTCGTTCTGTGCCTAGAGCCACACTATGCTCTGTGAAGGGCACGAGATGAAGGAGCTAAATATGTCCTCTTATCAGAAACCAGATGTTGGTTAGGGGAAAGGAACCAGAGAGGTAGCACAGAAAACCCAGTATCAATGACATCCAGCAGCATGGTGGCCTCACCTCTGCCCAGACCTCATGTGACAATACCTGTCCTAGGCCATACCTACAGCCACCTGAATTCTGTCCCAGGACTCCTCTGTCTGGATATCCAAACATGAGATGGGATGGCCAAGGCCAGGAGGATGCAGAAACTGGTAGAAAGATGCTATCAGGACAATCTGGGACCCATTTTATGTGTTCCCTGGTTGTTCCTAGCAGAGACTACCCTGAAAGCATGTCCCCTGTCCGGCTCTCCAGTTCGACTCCTGTGCTGAAGGAGTCACTTCCCTACAGAACCATGTGAGTCCAGTCTCTATCTTTGTCTTTCCCAACAAGAACAGAGGCTACAGCCACAATGAAGGGGGGGATTGGGAGCTAGGGCAAGAGGCTAATCTACAATCTAATCTAATAATCATCTTATCAGAGGATTAAGTGCAGGTCAGCCCAAATGGTTAGCACAAAGGTTGAAACACACAGGCCAGATGCCTCCGTATTTCAGCTCATTACCTGTGTGGGGTGGAGACATTAGTCAGCCTGAGAGTCTATGTCTCCTCATGCTATGGTGCTTAAAAATATGACAAAAAGGTCCCCACCTCCTCATGATGCAGTAAGGGTTGCTTAAGTTCAACCATGTAAAGTGTCTAAAACTGCCTTTGCCTGTTTAACTCCCGTCACTCTGGAAAATACTGGACATGGGCAGACACAGAAGGCTCATGCTGGAAAACAGATGAGAATAATTTTGTGATTTGGGGATTGGAAAAAACGACTTAAAATTTCCAAAGCACTTGCAGAAATTAGAAAGGCTGAATAACAAAGCGAAGTTTAATAAGTCAAATTTGCATCCCGGCGATGGAATGGGAGAAGTGAAGGCCTGCTCTATCCTAATGTGAGTGTGTAAGGGACTTGGAGAAACCAAAGAAGAGAGAGTCAACTTCTAGAAATCATCAGAAATTAGACCGGGGATAGGAGTTGACAGAACAGCTGCAGAGCCTGCAGGGAAAGCTCTGTGGTCATCAACAGGAGATGAGGTGGGGGTGCCAGTGTGGCAGTGCTCGGAGAGGCATGAGACAGGCATGCCAGGTGACAAGCCTCTGTGAGCAGTTCCAGGTGCACGGCGACAGGAGGTGGCAGACATGACCCAGCTCTTTGGCTGCTGAGTATCCAACTAAAAAGATTCTCCAGGTTGTTGTCTACCTTATTTGCTGAGACAGAGTTTACTGTTGGAGGCAAGCACAAAGGTCCTCCTGCTCACAGATAAGCCACAGGAGGAACCAGGAATGTTAAACACACAAGACTGTCTCTTCAACCGGAGAGGTACACAACCTGTTTTTCCACCCAGAAGGCTGGGGATGGAGGTGGTTAATAGCCTGGTGATCTGTGTTATCTGTAGGGCCAGGACACACCAGGCTCCCACAGCAGGACTGGAGGTGGCTAATAGTCTAGGCATCCTTTGCGTTATCTGTATGGTCAGAGGTTTCCCCAAACCCCCACAACCAGGACCAGAGGTCACCAATAACCTAAATGACCTCTACACTCTCTGTATGACTGAGACCATGCCAGGTCCTGCCCTAGGCCCTTAAAATAACGCATGCAGCCTATAGAACCCATCTTCATGGAAAAAGTGATCCGCACTTTGAGTTTCAATGTACTTGTGACTTCTTGTGCACAGGGGATTGTGTTACACCAGGAAACTTGTTTTCTAACTGTACTGTTCTTAAATATGTCTACAGTAAACTGCTCAGGGTCTGACTCAAGACATTTGAATCAACACTGGTTCACTAAATTATTGTACTGGCTGGTTAGACACAAGTTAGAGTCATCAGAGAAGATGGAGCCTCAGTTGAGAAAATGCTTTCATGAGATCCAGCTGTAAGGCATTTTCTCAATTAGTGATTAATGGGCAAGGGCCCAGCCCAGGGTGGGTGGTACAATCTCTGGGCTGGTGGTCCTGAGTTCTGTAAGAAAGCAGGCTGAGTAAGCCATGGGGAGCAAGCCAGTAAGCAGCACCCCTCCATGGCCTCTGCATCCGCTCCTGCCTTCAGATTCTAGACCTGCTTGAGTTCCTGTCCTGACTTCCTTCAATAATCACAGAAACTTTTCCTCCCCAGCTTGCTTTTTGGTTATGGTATTTGTAGCAGCAATAGAAACCCTAACTAAGACAATCATGTCGAACTGTATTTCTTTCTTGCCTCTCATGGATCACTACTCTGGTGGTTACAGAGACCCACACAGTCTACACACAAACACATATACATACACTCACATATACAATACATATCCAGATACACGTACGCGCACACACACATTGAAACAATATGCACATACATATACATGCACACACTCAAACACACAGATGAGTTTTGTTTTGTTTTTAATAGAATACTTTTAAAATGAAAGAAAGACAGAGAGAGAGGAGGGTGGGGGGAAGAAAGAAAAAGAAAGGAAGGAAAAAACTCTCCCAGGTCCACAAGGGGCCTTGCTGGATGTTAGCTACAGTCTTACCTTATGTGGAATCTGGACTTGGAGACTATGAATTCATTTGGGGACTCGAAGCAATTCTTACAGAGTCTAAGAAAATGGGATATTTTGTCATTAATCTAATGGGCAAGAATTAAAACCCCAATAGGTACGACTGTCAGCAGAGACAGGGGCAGGAAGGAGGAGAGTACACAGTAAGGGAGTAGACTTGGTGATGGGAAAGGCCAAGGAAGGCCCAGGATTCAGCCCCGGAGGCTCGGGCTTATCATAGTGGGCTCATCCTCCATCACACAAATGCTTTCTAAGGTCGAAGGATGGGCAGGGCTCTCCCTAGGGAGGAAATGTCCTAAATGGAGCCCACAGGAAAGCACATGGGCCAGCATGCAAAGGGAGACAAGGAGGTCTCCAGGAGGGCAAGGGGAAGGGCAGCATGGGCTGGGGCTGACTGGAAGGTTCCTGGGCTGGCTACTCTCTGAGAGAACCTAGGAGGTGGGAAGAGCCCACTCTGCTTCCAGAAAACTGATGCCCACAGGAGCCAGGTCTCCTACCTGTCACTCCACTCCAACGGCCCCTCAGCACATACACACGCATGCTGCATTGCACATACTTTATATCTAGTGCCCTGTTACACACACCACAGCACTCGTGTCACATACATACACACATCTATACCTAATCACTCACACCATATACACACTGACATATAACCTCCTACACCTACATCCACACATTGACCCTGTGTAGACATAACTATATACTAACCCTATATATACACACCTATACCCACACACTAACCCTACACACATATAAACCCATACACTAATCCTATGAACATAAATATACACTGACACACTAACCCCACATACACGCCTACAGCCACACATTAACCCCACATAAACACCTATAGATAACCATTCACTACCCCAACAGGTGCATCCACATTCTAACTGCATATACACATTTACACCTACATACTAACGCCACATACATACACACATACAAACCCCATATTTACATACTGACCTGTGGTGGTTTGAATATGTTTGGCCCAGAGAGTGGCACTATTTGGAGGTGTGACCTTGTTGGAGGAAGTGTGTCACGTCACTGTGGATGTGGGCTTTATATCTTAGCTCTCTGGAAGCCAGTCTTTTCATGTCTGCCTTTGGGTGAGGATGTAGAACCCACATCTGCCTGGATGCTGCCATGTTCTTGCCTTGATGATAATGGACTGAACCTCTGAACTTGTAAGCCAGCCCCAATTAAATGCTGTCCTTTATAGGAGATGCCTTGGTCTTAGGGTCTGTTCACAGCAGTAAACCCTAACCAAGACACTTCCCAAGCACTAATTCTAAATGTACATCCAAACACCAACACACTAACACCACATACATACCCCCATAATACATTCACCACCTGCACACATACACATGCCAGAGCTACACATTTCTTACATACAAGTACACATGTGTATGTAAACCAATGAAACCATAGACTCTACCCACAAGTACCCAGGCTCGAAACATCTAAAACTACCCATACATGGAGCAGGCTGGAACATATCTCACTCACACCCACTGGAGTGCTTCATAACACACACACACACACACACACACACACACACACACACACACACACTTCATCTCACTAAAATGACACCTTCAATAATCATAGGTTTCTGATACATCAGCAGCCAGAAATGAACAGAACGCTAGTGGCCTTCATTGTTATTGCTGAACACCAAGGTCTCAAATAAAAGTGTCCTGACTTTAGTGTGACTTCGGGGGGACTCTTGATTCCACTGCCTCCCATTTCTGGGCTGGGGACACAGGGACACGCTGCCCGCTCCTCAGCTGGAGCTCCCAGGTCTGCTTTAGCACCTCTCCCTCTGGCACCTCCCAGTTCCCAAAGAGCCCTCTCTCCCCTCTCCTTGGGGATAAGGGCGGGTTATCTGTCCATCTGCTGGCCCCAGCCTGTTTATCTTCTTAGGGCTTTCTTCCTGGAATAGCACAGGGTTATCTAAGCTGGGAGCCTGGGCAGGGCCTGCCTGTCTGCCTACAGACACCCTGCCCCCCAGAGGCAGTGTTTGCTCATCCTAGGTGGTCCTTCCTCCTTTATCCAAACCAAATTCCACAGGAAGAGGCTCAGATAATAGCCAAGATGGAGGCCTTCCTGGGAGCACCCCTATGAGGGCACCCTGGGTTTCCTCTTCTCTCCTCCCTTGAAGCTGTGGTCAGTGTGAGGACAGTGGGCCTGTCATCTCCACATCAGCCCCAGGCAGCTGAGACCCCTACTTACAAATGACCCCTCAAAACTACACTTACCTTTTACCTTGTCCCAAACACTCCATCTCCCATGTTATCACCAGCTGTGCAAACAGCTCAGAACTCTCCAAGATTCCCAGAGCAGAACCTCATCCCACTTTCTTGGGCCCCTGGCGTTCTGCCTGTGCCTTTTCCCAGTACCATCCTCCATACCCAGGCACCCCATCCTTCCTGGTTGAGTCCTGACAACCCACTCCACCCAGCTTCTCAGCCTTTCCACCCCCCAGCCATCAGAGAATGGATATCAACTCTTTTTTCTAGGTACTTTTGCTCAAGAGTACTCCACAACTCCTTGCTCCTGGCTGCATCGAGTCTGAGCATGTTCTTCAAGGTACAACTCCACTTATTTATTGCCCCTTGGGCGTGCATATCAGGCCAGGCATCCTTCACTAAAATTCCTTTTCAAGGGGAGATGTGTACCCTTTCTTCTAAGGTCCTAAGGACAACTGAATCCAGACCCTCACCAAAGTTCACTCCAGGGAATCATTGAGTTTATTGGGCTTCCTTGCAGAGCATAGGTGAGGGGTTATTTCCAGGGGTGTGGGGCTCCCCCTTTGAAAGACTGTACCTGGAAAGGCTTTATCCCGCAAGGGGTAAAGGTGCCCCACTAACTGCATACTCCTTCTGAGCCTATCTACTCTAGTCTGTCCTCAAGGTCACATGCAATTAAGGCCGAGTTGCGTACAACAGATGGTGGTAAGTAGCTGGATCCTAAGATGAGGGTCTTGAGACTCTTCCCCAACCCTCCAGGAAGCAATGGGAATGTCAACAAGCCCATCTGGGATAACCCTTTTGCAACCCCAAGATGATGGTTACTCGGTGCACTGGAGAGTCACCCAAATGCTCCCTAACCAAGAGCACCCCCAGCATTTCCTTCAGCTCCCCAAGACCTCTTCTCCCTCCAAGTCTCAGTTCTGTTGGGTCCTCTGTGATGGTCTGTGGTCATTCTTCATCTGGTCAGCCTGGGTTAGGGGAACTCGCTCTGGAACAGGCAGACACTAGCCACCAGCCTTCTGTCTGAGATATGGTAAATCCCACTGACTGTTCCCCAGAGTCTCCCAATTGTGCCAAGCACTGCCTCAGAGCAACAGCTTACTCTCCAACTTGTCTGTTTATTTGGGTTTGGGGGGAGAAGCTAACACAGGACTGCCTACTTTCTGCCTTATCACATGAATACACCTTTTAGTTATCGTGTTGCCATGAATAAAAGCACCTTTTAGCAGTGAGGAGGGAAGAAAAACATAGTCCTAGAATAAAGGACAACCCTTGACATTGAGTAATCTGGGCACCCAGAACAACTGTACCAGGTTTCTCTGTCTTCAGTACTGAGCATCATTACAGAGCAAAAGGACCATCTGCTAGATGGAACACACTTAGCAAGATGGGAGAGTCACCAGTTTCTCCTCTCCTCCCATTCACAGAGGACTAGTGATGACTTTGTCAACGATTGTAATCACCCATCTATATAGTCTTGGCCAGGGCTGAGCAGCAGCTTCAGCAGAGCCCTTGGCGGATGCTTTGTTCTGTTGTCAGCTGGAGAAGGTCCCCTGACTATCCTGTCAGAGTCAATGTGGGACCCCACCATGGCCATGGCTGCTCCTGATACTGGTGATCCCAACTGTCAAGTGAGCCCAACCTTTTGAGATTACAAAAGAAAGCTATAATTTACCAAGTTCAAGATCCAGAACTGCACAATGGAGTTTTACACACACACACACACACACACACACACAGAGAGAGAGAGACAGAGAGAGACAGAGAGAGAGAGACAGACACACACACTCATCTGAATTCATAGCTATATACACACTCACTGAATTCATATCTATCATTGGCTAAATGCAGCCATATGTGACTCATGGGCCACAACTTAGACCCATCTGCTCAATGCTACCTCACATGTTTGCCTTGATTCTATGCAGCTATCAGTCAGGTATATAGTGTGGTGGCTGTCTCTGTCCTGCTCCCTGACAGTGGCACCCCTGCGTCTCCAGAAGACGGGTCAGACCAGAGCATCTGGAATGTTGGGCAAGGACAGGAGGCAATGGGCCTCAGCAATAGACCCTCTACCGTGGTCCCATTGCCCTTGGGAACGAGCCCAGTGGGATTCAGTGTCTCTGAGATACGACCCCTTCTCTTTCCTCCCCTTCAAGGCTCACAAGCACAATCCAAATTTTCCATCACTCA